>NW_007249716.1:370257-380678 GCF_000164805.1 Carlito syrichta | reverse complement strand
GGAGTCTCACTCTGTCACCCAGACTGGAGTGCAGTGGCCGCTCCCGGCCAATGCAGCCTCTACCTGATGGGCTCCAGCGATCCTTCCGCCTCAGCCTTCCAAGTAGCCGGAATTACAGGCATGCACTACCACGCCCGGCTGATTTTTTGTTTATTGTAGAGATGAGGTCTCGCTGCCCAGGCGGGTCTCGAACCCGCGGGCTCAGGCAATCCACTCACCTCAGCCTCCCAAAGGCGCGGGATTACAGGCTGAGCCACCGAGCCCGGCTTACAGTGAAGTTTATAGTCTATACATGCTACCACCTGGTTGTTCACCCCTCTCCCCTCACATCCTGTATACTCATGTGTATTTTGTATATTAAAAGAAAACAGAGGCTGAGCTTGGTGGCTCAGCCTGTAATCCCAGCACTTTAGAAGACCGATGCAAGAGGATTGCCTGAGACCAGGGCTTTGAGATCAGCCTGGGCAACTTGGTGAGACCTCATCTCTACAGTAAATAAAAAAATAAGCCAGGTGTGGTGGTATGCATCTGTAGTTCCAGCTACTTGGAAGGCTGAGGCGGAAGGATCAACTGAGCCCAGCAAGTTGAGGCTGTGGTGGCCGTGAGGATGCCACTGCACTCCAGCCTGGGCGACAAGAGTGAGACTCCAACTCAAAAAATAAAAAAAAAGAAAGAAAAGAAAACAGAGACCACCACCAGAATGAGCCCACTTGCCTAGAAGTTATGGTAAGTGCTAAGATCTCCAGGGATCGTCAGTGTCATCCTATGAGCAAACAGGAGGTGGTGGATGGGTCTACCAAGAGCCCACTGTTCCTGGAAGGATGTAAGAAATGGCTTGTGAGCAACCCCTCCAGGTCCCCTCCCACTGTGGGAGCTTTTCTGTCCTCTCAATAAATCCTGCTTTCGCACAAGAAAGGAAGGAAGGAAGGAAGGAAAAGAGAGAGAAAGAAGGAAGGAAGGAGAGAGAGAGAGAAAGAAAAGGAAGGAAGGAAGGAAGGAAGGAAGGAAGGAAGGAAGGAAGGAAGGAAGGAAGGAAGGAAGGAAGAAAAATGTAATTCCCACCCACATTAAAGTTTAAGAGGCACCTGGGTTTCTAAGCAACATCCCCCAGCACGTCTGTGGATAATATTTGTACCTTAACCATGGCATTGATCACATCCCATCTGGTGTGGAATTCTGCCTCGGTTTCTTTGCTTGCCAGGCTGTGGCTTCCTGGAAGTTAGAGGCTGAGCACTGTGTATAGCTCTGGCACAATGACGTGAAGCAGAAGACCTAGGTCAGCCCTGGTCTTACCATTTATGAGCTCTGTGTGTTGGATCATCCATGAGAGGACTTTCAATCCTTTCAAGGGACCCACCCAAGCCTAACTGTTTAAAAGCCAAAGATGGAGGCCAGGCGCAGTGGCTCAAGCCTGTAATCCCAGCACTTTCGGAGGCCAAGGCAAGAGGATTGCCTGAGCCCACAGGTTTGAGACCAGCCTAGGCAACTTGGCAAGACCTCGTCTCTATAATAAATAAAAAATTAGCTGGGCATGGTGACATGTGCCTGTAGTTCCAGCTACTTGGAAAGCTGAAGTAGAAGCAGGTCAAAGCTGCGGTGGCTGTGAGTGTGCCACTGCACTCCAGCCTAGGTGACAGAGTGAGACTCCAACTAAAAAAAAAAGCCAAAGATGGTGGCAGACTTCTGCGCCTAGTTTATTTACGGGCTCCCTCTTCGGGAGAAGGCATTGATAGGTGGAAGGAGGAAGATTTCAGCATGGATGAGGTATATCAGGAACTGGGTATATCAGGAACTTGGGCTGTAGCCCAAGCTGATATAAGCAAAAGCAAGTCGATATCTCATGGGAGAAGCACAAGAAGGTCCCTGTGCTCTGCAGATGTCTTCTGAAGCTTAGGCCACAGATGAAGCTGTGAGGAACACACTGCTAAGGCCTGAGCAGGTTCCAGTGTTCAGGACCTCCAAGGAGCCATGGAAGTCGGTGGCACTGCCGTAATCTTCATTCTGGAAGCCTGAGCTCAAGAGGCTCTGTTTCCTGCCTAGAGGGACCTAGTCTGGAGTCCTCAAGGGTCTCCACAACGAGCTATTAACGGGGAATAGCAGAGAGCTTGGGAAGAGATGTAGGAGTAGGGAAAAAAATCTTCCTACATGATGTGGCAGTAAGTCATATCTGTAAAAGCCAAACTGCGTAGCAACTGTTCTGCATGTGTGACTCTGGGGTAGGGGCATGGGGTAAGATTTGGGTCGATCTGGTATTTTTTTCAATTCAGAAAAGGCTGAGAGATTCAGATGGCAGGGAAGGATCTCAAAGCAAAGATCTTCTAGGCCATTGTCAAAGATATGACAACCTCAGGTCTGAGGCGCTGAAGTTTCTATAAGAGGCTTGTCTTCACGACCTGCCTGGGCAACTTGGCGAGACCTCATCTCTACAATAAATCAAAAATGACCTGGGCGTGGTAGCGCACGCCTGTAGTTCCAGCTACTTGGAAGGCTGAGGCGGAAAGATCGCCGGCACCCAGCAGGCGAGGCTGCGGTGGCCAGGGGCAGCCACTGCACTCCAGTCTGGGCGACAGAGTGAGACTCCAACTCAAAAAATAATAATAAAAAACAATAAAAAAGAGGCTTGTCAATACAGATTCTTAGTATCCTACCCTCAACTAGCCCCCCCATTGGCCAACTGTTATTAATGACTGATTGTTAATTTGCAAAAGAATTCTTTCTCCAATCCCTACCACCTCATTCAGAGTTTGGCATTTTTTCTTCATTCTCATTTTTATTTTTTCTCCAGTTTAGTGCTTCCTCTTTGTTCTTCCTCACCTTGTTCACTGCAGTCCTGGCTGGCTGCTCCATCAGCAGAACTGTAAAACCAAAAAGTAACAGAATTTGAAAGGTTTCTCTGCATCATCCAAGGAGGCTGTGTGGGAACATGAAAAAGAAGGTGGGGTCTGGAGCCACACAGACCAGACTCTGAATGCCAGCTCTGTCCTTATTAGCTGTGTGATCTTGAACATATTCCTCACCTGTAAAATGAAATCATAATACTGGTAAATGTGAGAATGATACCAGGTAACGAATGAATAGAAATGCAGTGCCAGGAATGTGGTGGGCTCTCAGTTTATGGTCGAGAGCATCACTATGATTATTATTATTTTTGAGTCTCCCAGGCTAGAGTGCAATGGCACACTCATGGCTACCACAGCCTTGACCTGCTTGGCTCAGGCAATCTCCTTCTGCCTCAGCCTTCCAGGTAGCTGGAACCACAGGTGTGTACCTCCACGCCCGGCTAATTTTTGGATTATATATTGTAAAGATGAGGTCTTGCCAAGTTGCCCAGGCTGGTCTCAAACCACTGGACTCAGGCAATCCTCTCACCTCTGCCTCCCAAAGTGTTGGAATAACAGGCGTGAGTCATTGTGATTATTATATCTTGGGTTTTGTTTTTCTTTTAGTCAGAGTCTCACTTGCCCAGGCTGGAGTGCAGTGGCATGATCATGACCACTGCAGCCTTGACCTGCTAGGCTCTGAAGATCCTTCCACCTCAGCCTTCCAAGTAGCCAGAACTACTGGTGCGTGCTACCATGCCTAGCTAATTTTTGATTTATTGTAGAGATGAGGTCTCGCCAAGTTGCCCAGGCTGGTCTCGAACCCACGGGCTCAGGCAGTCCTCTCGCCTCAGCCTCCCAAAGTGCTGGGATTATAGGCTTAGCCACAGAGCCTGGTCTAATTTTTCTTGATTATAGAGATGAGGTCTTACGAAATTGCCCAGGCTGCACTGGGATTATTATTAATCACTTGGTTAGCCTTTAGGCCTCCCACATGGTAAAGAACACTATCTGAAAATGTTTTCAGAAGCCTATAGCTGCCATCTCTAGTGGGTCTTGTCTCTCCATCAAATAATAGGAGTCAAGGAGGAGGAGCTGGGTTTGGAGCATGTAGACTGTCTTTTCCTCACTAGTACAATCACAAGAGCTACCATTTATTGAGCATTTACTCTGTTCTAGGCAGTATTAACATGTATTAGCTCATTGCATCCTTACAATCACCCTATGAGCTAGGCACTAGTATCATTCCCATTTTTATAGATAAGGGAAGCAGCTCGGGGAGGTTTAGTGACTTGCCCAAACTTCCATCAATACTAGTAGATAATATACTCACAATAGTAATAATAGTGGTTTTCATGCACCAGGCATGTATGTGCTCAGGGCTTTCTTTTTTTGGTTGTACAAGTTGTTGACTGAACAAAAGAGCCAGACCAAGGGTGCAAACTGGCAAACTGAGGCTGACACTTAGCTCATGCTCTATTTGCTCTGTACCCTGGCATGAGACCGTGTCGGCCTACAGAAGGAACACCTTTTTCTAATCTGACAAAGATGCTGCAGGAGCTTTCAGAGGCCTTGTTAATGTTTTACTTGTATTACCATCTCTAATCCTCAAAAACAGCTCTGTGGGCTAGATGTTAACACCCCCATTTTATAGATGAGGAAACCAGGCTTAGTGAGTTCAGGTTACTTACGTCACTTTGTAAAGGATAAAGCTGGGATTTGAGCCTGATGCCAAAGTCCATGTCTAAACCAGTAGGTCACTATACTGACCCCATCTGTAAGTGCTTGATAAGTAAATAAAGGAAAGATACATAATCACCTGGTATTTACCCTTAAAAATATGGCAGTTCTAAAGAAGCTTCAGTAAGGACTATTGAGGACCTTGGTAAGAAAAAGAAACTGATCAGAACTTTGGAGCATTGTCTTTCAGTGCTCCGAACTATGACTTCATGCTTGTTATTAACTCTTGCTCTGTCATCCAAGCTGGAGTGCAGTGGCCCGCTCACGGCCACCACAGCCTCCACCTGCTGGGCTCAGGCAATCCTTCCACCTCAGCCTTCCAAGTAGCTATAGGCATGGACCACCACACCCAGCTAATTTTTTGGATTTTTATTGTAGAGACAAGGTCTTGCCATGTTGTCCAGGCTGGTCTCGAACCACTGAGCTCTTGCCTCTGCCTCCCAAAGTGCTCAATCCTCTTGCCTCTGCCTCCCAAAGTGCTGGGATTACAGGCATGAGCCACCGTGCCCAGCCTTATTTAACTCTTCGTAGCTCAGTTTCCTCATCTGAATGTGAGAATAATATTATAAAGGAACATTTAATATAGTTATTTGCAAAGCGTGTGCATATGTGATAATCCTTACATCACCCCTGGGAAGAAGGTATTTATCTGCATTAGCTTTTTGCTCAGGGAGGTGAGTGACATGCTCAAGGTCACACAGCAAGCAGGGCAGAATGGGACCTCACACCAGGGGTCCTGACTCGGTCTCGGGCTCAACTTCTTGCTAAGTATCTTAAGACCTTTTTGGAGCACTTACAACCTGCCTGGTGGCCCAGATGTCACACGGTCCATGTGCAAGTCAGATGGCAACTGGAAACTGACATTAATCACATGACCACACTCAGTTCTTTCAGAAGTAGACCTGGCAGGAAGGAACACCCGGAAGGAGTCTCTGCTTGACTCTCATGCCGAAAAACAAAGCCTCTCTCTGCCTTTGCAGGAGATAGGACACTTTGAGTTACAGCCATGGGTGATGTAAGATTTTTCCAGAGCTGCCTTCGGAGGGGAGGATGACCTGGTAGCATTTCGGAGTAACTCCCCTCTGACAGGGCTTAGGCTTCCTGCCTCTCATCCCCGGCTGTGGCCAGGTTCAAAGGAAATACCATCTGTGAAAGCACTTTGCAGAGGCGTGGGCCAAATGCGGAGTGTTATTGTTCTCACTCCTCTCTGGATCTCAGGAAGCTGATTTCCTCTGTGCTCGAATGACAGACTTGCCCATCCTGTGGTTAAATGTGGGCTGCTGCCCCCACCCCAGCCTGGTGCCCTTCCAAAACAACAACAGGCACCTGGCCTCCCCCCACCTCCCCAGCAACGATCCACCATTCTCTCTGGTTCTGCAGGCCTACTCTGTGCAGACTGGCAAGTTCCACCATGTGCGAGGCCCCTTTTGGGCTGGTGGTATACTACTCCTTATGTGGGGCAGGTCTATGGATGACAGGGGAGGGAAAAACATACAGGCATACAGACCTTCCAGCGATTGCCACATTCATTGCATAAGACAAAAGTAGTCATGGGCTCATCAGCACTGCGAGTCTGCACCTGAGAGAGAGAAGACCCACTCATGAGTTCACTCCCCTATTCCAGGACCTGCCGTGGCTCCCACTGTCTTTAGGAGTAGGTTCAAATCCCAGAGGTTGGCAGTAATGGTCCCACTCCACTTTGGCAATTCCCAGTCACTGAGAACTCCATGATGTATTCTTTCCTCCTCTGGCAGTCTACCAACTCACTCCCAGCAGCTCACAGGCTTAACCTGGCCTTTGCACTTTCACTCTTGTTTATTTTTCCAAGCTGATCTATCTTCTCTTGCCTCAAGACTCATCTTCTACAGGAAGTATTCCTTGACTCACCTATGAACACACCCGACTAGACATGCCACTGACCAGAACTTGGGTGAGTTGGAAGCACCATCAGAGACCTAGTTCATCATCCTTATTTTACAGGTGGAAGGAATGAAGCTCGGAGAGGAAATGGGACTTAAAAATCACTGGGGCTATTTCATTTTATGTTTTCTAGTTTCTCGACATTCAGATAGGAATGATAGGTTTTCCACAGCAAAGCCCTGGCATTTTCAGATTTAACAGTTGCTGTCTGATTTTCTAAGGCCGCAACATGTAGCAAGTGCTTACTTTGCTGACACTCAGCTCTGAATGATGTCAGCTGGGATACGTAGTGCGGGGAGGAGTGGTGTTCCCGCTCCGCTCTGCTTCTCAGTGGCTGAGGGAGCCCCGGCAGCCTAGCAGCCTGCCAGGACAACACAGCTTAGCACAGCCTTGTCACTGGAAAGCAGTGACATCCGAAAATGGATAACAATGGTCTTTCTCTGTGGGAGAGAAACCTTTGCTAATGGGCAGTTTCCTTCTGGAAGGAGGCGAGGCACAGGAAACACAACACTCCACACAGAGATGTGCCTGGGAGAGAGCAGAAGCGTGCACAAGCATCTTCAAATTCCGGATTCGGAATTCTCTGAGGGACTCTTCTGGAATGGCCAGGTTGGCTGTATTTCTGCTGTAGCCACCAAGCACCGCAGACAAGGTGCTCTCGATAAACCTTGCTTGCCGAGCAGATGGAGGAACAAATAGAGTTCCAGAATGACTAGACACCAGTTAGAATCAAGAATATTGGTGCTCCAAGGGTGTACCACGTGTCACTCAGAAACAGGAGGCCATCATCTGGTTTTAAGAGAAGGGACTTCCACATTCATCCAAGGCTCCCCACGGATGCCAGGGCAGTGATATTCACTCTTAAGACAGGGCTAAATCCCTCGGGCTTTACTGATGAAGTTGGTTGGATTGCAGGCAGAAAGGTCTGGATCTGGGTTTATCATGCTCTCTGCCAATAGCCTGCTCTGCCACCTTGGGCAAAGCTGCAAAGCCCATCTGTCCCCTGTCTGGGCCTCAGATTCCCCGTGTGTGGGTTTCACATTGCTAAGTTCCCTTCCAACTAGCTGTGACTCTAATGATGTTCTGTTCTCTGTGAGTCTGGTTCGTGTTAGTCTCACTTCAGGGCAGGTCAGAACACACTGGTCAAGTCTTAGAGATACACAGCTGGGTGATTCTCAACTCAGTGTTCTCTGGAAGCTACAGGTGCACCATGTTGATGTACCAAGGCTCGTCCTTTCTGCATGCAGCCTGGAGGGTTTTAGCCCTTTCTCCTCTCTGACTCTTCCCTAAGCTTCTCTCTGGTTCTCCACCTCTGTCTCCTCCACCACGGGCCCTGCCTCCCATCAGCCATACCTGGTTATAGGTACAGTTCTTCTTCTTGCATTTGCCACACTGGAAGAGGTCAGTGGTGGTGCCACCAGTCTTGGCCATCTGATGCTCACGGATGGCCTCCTGGGTCATGGCATTCCTCAACTCCTTCAGCTCATCACTGGCCATTTCCTAGAGAAATGAGTCTCACCGTCAGGGCTGGGGAGACCAAGGGACCCTGCCTCAAGCCCACCTTCTAGAGAGCCTGACAGAGGAGGAGGGAACATGCTGGATTGATAGCAAGGAGCTGGAGGGAGGGCGATTCCTGGTCCTGCCCCAGTTGAGAAAAAGCTTGTACCCGAAGAATCCCCATTCTGCCCACGGCTAGAAGATCAAACCTGAGGCTCTGGCTGGATCAAGGCCAAGGTCAGTAAGGCATGTAACAGCAGGCAAGTGGCCTCCACCCCAGGATCAGCACCCTTGTCTACATTTCTTCAGACCTGTGCCTACCCTGCCTGCTGGGACCTTGGCCTGAAACTTCCTGCTTGAGATTACCACTGTCCAGCTGATCAATTATGCTCCACTTATCCTTCCAGTCTGGACTTGACCCATTGCCTGTTTGAACTGTGATTACTGCCCAGATTTCTGTTCTGTGGAAATCTTGGCTGAACTATTCATGGCTTGTTGCTCCCCCAGTCCTGACCAGACCCTGAAGCTCCTGGGCTCACAGAACTGCTCATCTGTGAGCGTGCGCCACAGAACACCTTTTTCTGTGAGTTCCTATAGAACACGCCCTGTCTCCCGCCAGCTCATGGTAGACACACAGTGTCTGATTGTCCCAGCCCTTCCCGTCTCTAGCCATCTCCCTGGCCATGTGACTCCCCCTAAGTGTCTGTCAGGGAGAGCAGAGAGGGGACATTCAAACTGGAGAGAGCTCTAGTTAGGGGTTGGTGTGGGGAGAAAGAGGATGGCCGGAGCTAATGTTAAAATGAGGATTTGGTACGGGCTAAACATTTTTTTTTGAGTTGGAGTCTCACTCTGTCGCCCAGACTGGAGTGCAGTGGCCGCTTTCGGCCACCGCAGCCTTGACCTGCTGGGCTCCGGCGATCCTTCCGCCGCAGCCTTCCAAGTAGCCGGAATTACAGGCATGTGCTACCACGCCTGGCTGATTTTTTGATTTATTGTAGAGACGAGGTCTCGCTGCCCAGGCAGGTCTTGAACCCGCGGACTCAGGCATTCCACTCACCTCAGCCTCCCAAAGGCGCGGGATTACAGGCTGAGCCACCGAGCCCGGCTCGGGCTAAACATTTTAATTGTTGCTATCTATCTTGACTCCTTAAACCATGAGAACAGAGTTGAAGGTCAAATCCTTTTAGTGTGCTGACCATGCATTATAACCACTTAGGCTTCTTGATAAAATGCAGATTCCTATGAATTGGAAATACTAAGGACAAGCCCAGGAGTAAGCATTTTTACTAGTGTCCCCAAGTTGTTCCGGTGCACACTAATGTTTAAGTCCTAGTGTATTCAATTCAAGGACTAGGTTCTAACCAATGGCAGGGGTATATAGAAAAACAAGTCAACCAAAGGCTGATTATATTCTGACAATATTAGGAAAAAGTGGCTGGCTTTAATTTGAGGGGATTTTCCAGAGCATAACGCATCCGTTCATTCAAATTTATTGGATGCAATTTTTTTTCTTTAATTTAGAGGGTCCCACTTTGTCACCCAGGCTGGACTGCAGTGGCACAATCATGGCTCACTACAGCCTCAAACTCCTGGGTTCAAGGGATCCTCCCATGTTGGCTTCCCAAAGTGCTGGGATTACAGACATGAACCACTGCGCCCAGCCAGATACCATTTTACTGACTGGCTCTAACTGTATCTGTGTGCTGTTAAACCAGCTTTATCTGTGAGGTGGCCTGATTCATAGCATTTGTCAACTACTTCCATGGTATGAATGCTCCCACCATGGCCAATTTCAAGCTACTAGTGTTGGGAAGAGCCACATATCATCAGCTCTCTTGAGTGGGTAGGAGCTGGCTGAAACTCACCACTGCCTCTGAATCCAAAGGGCTCAGATGTGAAGAGTTGGCTCCTGCCCCCAGAAATGCTAATCTGCTCGGGTAGCCAAGCATTTACACAGGACAGCCAGAAAAGAAAGGAACTGTTCAAGCAAAGACAGGGTGCCAGGAAAGCGCAGAGTAGGTGGCTCACTGGGGTCAGGTTGGGTCATGAAGAAGCTGATACCTTAACTGGTCTCCAAAGGAAGGAGTTCCCAAGGGGGTGGCACATTCCAGACAAATAGAACAGAAGACACAAAAGATCAGAGGACAAGAATAGCATGTGTGGGGAAGAGTACTGGGGTAGGTTCAGGCTGAGGAGAGTGGGAGATATGGCTGGAGGTCAGATTGTGGAAGAAGGGTCTTGTGTGCCATTTAAGAAACAGAGAACAAGCTGGGCTCGGTGGCTTAGCCTGTAATCCCACGCCTTGGGAGGCCGAGGTGAGTGGATTGCCTGAGCCCGCGGGTTCGAGACCTGCCTGGGCAAGCGAGACCTCATCTCTACAATAAATCAAAAAATTAGCCGGGCGTGGTAGCGCATGCCTGTAGTTCCAGCTACTTGGAAGGCTGA
>NW_007249716.1:369635-370098 GCF_000164805.1 Carlito syrichta | reverse complement strand
CTTGGAAGGCTGAGGCGGAAGGATCGCCGGAGCCCAGCAGGTCGAGGCTGCGGTGGCTGGGAGCAGCCACTGCACTCCAGTCTGGGCGACAGAGTGAGACTCCAACTCAAAAAAAAAAAAAAAAGACAGAAAGAAACAGAGAACAAGGCTGGGCGCAGTGGTTCACGCCTATAATCCCAGCACTTTGGGAGGCTGAGGAGGGAGGATGGCTTGAGCCCAGAGTTTGAGAATAGCCTGGGAAACATAGTCTTCGTCTCTATTAAAAACAAAAGAAATCAAATAAGTTAGCAGGGTGTAGTGCCCAGGGGTTTGAGACCAGCCTGAGCAACTTGGCAAGACCTCGTCTCTACAATAAATTAAAAAATTAGCTGGGCGTGGTGGCACATGCCTGTAGTTCCAGTTACTTGGAAGTCTGAGGTGGAAGGACTGTCTGGGCCCAGCAGGTCGAGGCTGAGGTGATGGT
>NW_007249716.1:368115-369414 GCF_000164805.1 Carlito syrichta | reverse complement strand
CTGGAACTACAGGTGTGTGCCACCATGCCCAGCTAATTATTTTATTTATTGTAGAGATGAGCTCTCACCAAGTTGCCCAGGCTAGTCTCGAACCCATAAGCTAAGGCAATTCCCTCACCTCAGTCTCCCAAAGTGCTGGTATTATAGACATGAGCCACCATGCCTGTCCTGTTGTGTATTTCTTATAGAAACGTCCTTCCTGGGGCAAAAGATAGCCCCAGGATGAAGGTCTCCTTGATATTCAAGGTGATGGTGTTAGAAGGGGCGGTCTTTGGGAGGTGATTCATTTACGAAGGCAGAGCCCTCATAATGGGATTAGTGTCCTTCTAATGGGGCCCAAGAAAGACCTCTTACTCCCTCTGCCATGTGAGGTTACAGTGAGACGATGGCCATGAGGAAGCAGGCCCTCAGATACCCAGTCTGCCAGCATCTTGATCTTGGACGTCTCACTTCAACTGTGAGAAATAAATGTCTGTTGTTTATAAGCCACCTAGTCTATGATATTTTTGTTATAGCATCCTGAATTGACTAAGACACTGTAAAGCCAAGTTGCAATTTATAACTCTGGGCATATGTTGCTATTTGCCTAAAAAGATCAAATATTTTAAACTAGACAGAAAGATAACACTGGTCCACCTGAGCCAAGTTCTCCATTTGCAGAGTTCTTTGTTGTTTGTTTTGGGTATTTGAGGAAAGCAATGGACCCTCTCCTCAGAAAAATGTACATACACTACATAACACACACCCTCCCTACAGATATGTTACACATCACACACATATACTAAACACCAAACAGATTTCACACATCATACACACTACACATGCACACTTCACACATCATATACACCACACAAACACTCCACACATACACACCGCACATATTATACACATCATACACACCACACATCACATACCACATACACACACATTCCACACATCATACATACTACACACACATTCCACACATACATACCACAGACATTATACACACTATACACACACACTCCATACATCCTACATTCCACACACACACTCCACAAACCATACCCACACACTCCATATATCATACTCCACATACCATCTGGCTCTGGGGCCAGACAGCTTGCCTCCCGGCTTCAATTCTTTCTAGCTGTGTGCATGGGCAAATCAGTTTACTCCTCTGAGCCTCAATATCCTCATCTGTAAAATGGGGATAAGAAATATTTCTCAGTTGGTGCGAAGATAAAATTGGCCTATGTATTTTTTTGGGTTTTTTTTTTGAGTTGGAGTCTCACTCTGTCGCCCAGACTGGAGTGCAGT
>NW_007249716.1:345883-368095 GCF_000164805.1 Carlito syrichta | reverse complement strand
TCGACTGGAGTGCAGTGGCCGCTCCTGGCCACCGCAGCCTCGCCCTGCTGGGCTCCGGCAATCCTTCCACCTCAGCCTTCCAAGCAGCTGGAACTACAGGCATGCGCTACCACGCCCGGCTAATTTTTGGTTTTATTGTAGAGTTGAGGGCTCACCAAGTTGCTTGGGCGGGTCTCGAACCCGCAGTGGCCTATGTGCTTAAAGCATTCGGCCCAACACTTAACATGTATTAGCTGTGTTCTCCATCCTGATGGTCTGGAAGCCCTGTGGAGAGGCTGAGAGGTTCTGATTGAAAAAGCTCCCTACTCATCCGTTGAGTCACGAGCTACTGCCTCTCAGACCTGGGCCAAGCTGGGAGCCCCACCTCCCGCTGCCATGCAGAGGGCCCATGCTCACCTCTGCCGTCATCTTGGCAATAAGCCCCGCCGAGATGGCCCCACCGAGCACGTTCCGCCTCAGGCCGGGGTTCCTGGGGTCCTTGAGGTTGCTGATTCGGCTGCGCACGCGGTTCCGATACTTCATGTCTGTGCTCTTGAGCTCTTGGTAGATATGTGACGTGGTCAAGGGCTAGCTGACCACTGGCGGGGGGGCTGGCACTGAAGCCAAGGAGCCCCAGGGCCATCTCTTCCTCCCCTGGGACTCCTATAGGGGTCGGGCACCTAGGTGACCACTGACTCCCCAAGTGAGGATCTCACTCGGGCATTGGGGTCAGCCAAGTATCAAGACAGGAAACAGCCTCTGAGATAAGATCAGATCATCAGATCCCAGCGAGCACAAGCACGACGGTGTCAGGGATCCCAGAAAGAGGCACCCTGGGTTTGCCTGAGCTACTTGTGTGACCTCAGGTGGGTAACATGAACTCTCTGTGCCTCAGTTTCCTTATTTATAAACTACAGGGCTGTTTGAAGTATTCAGTGAGCCAAGCCACATGAAGCCAGTACTAACATGGTGTCTGGGACATATCAAATGCTCAACATTTGCAGTCTGTTTTTTTTTTTTTTTTTTGAGTTGGGGTCTCACTATGTCACCCAGGCTGGAGCGCAGTGGCAAGACCATGGCTCACCACAGCCTCGACTTCCTGGGCTCAGGCAATTCTCTCACCTCAGCCTCCCAAGTAACTGGGACTATAGAGTGCAACATCACACCCAGCTACTTTTTTGATTTTTTTGTAGAGATGGGTCTTCCTATGTTGCCTAGGCTATTCTTGAACTCCTGGGCTCAAGCAATCTTCTTGCCTTGGCCTCCCAAAGTGCTGGATCACAGGCGTGAGCCATCACGCCCAGCCGTTACAGGCTGTTAAGATGATGACAGTGGTGAATACAACCTCTAGTTTGGAAGGATCCTTAAAGGTTGTGAGTCTAGATGCCAGAGGAAAAGATGAAAAGCCACATGTTTGAGGTTTTAAGAAGTACTGCAATACAGAAACAGTTCACTCGCTTTGTTTAATCTGATGTTCCCAATATATTTGATCACAGAGCTCCCTTCCCCCATGCCCCCTTCCTCTAGTAATACCTGTCACTATCCCATGGAACCCACACTGTGAGTGGCCGGTTAGAGTTACTCCTCCGATTAATAGATGAGGCCGCTTGAGGGTTAGAAAGGATGCGAGCCCTTGCTCAAGGTCACAAGGCAAATTCCCGGCAGAGACAGGGCTGGAAGCCAGACGCCCTCCTGATGATAATGTTCTCTCCACTCACCAGGCAGGAAGTCGACCCTGGCCACCGACCACAGTCAGCTTCTGTCCAAACACTACATCCCAGACAGGCCTCCCTCTCCCCCAGGCAGGCTTCCGAGCCTCCCACTCCCTTTCCCTCTGGAGCTCAGGGAACACAGCCTCATTTTATTTTGGTCTCCTGAGCCAAGCAGAGTCAGGCAGACAAAGCTGTTGCTGGGAAAAGTCATCAGAAAGAGACTGGAAAAACGAAAACAGAAGACTTGCTCAAAGTGGTGGGAGAGAAGGTGATATTATTTCTTTTTTTCTGTTGTCATTTGAATGTTATTTGTATAATAAAAGTGTGAGAAGCAAAGAATATGCCACAATGCATTTGAAAGCCAAAAATGTGTTTAAAATGTGCCATTCGGGGTTCAGGAGTGTGTTGATATGTGATGCTTTTACCAGTCTCCTGACTCTGTCTTCACTTCTTGAGACCACAGGAGAGGACAAAGTGGAGAGCAGACCCGGGGGTCGCCGACCCTCAGAGGAGCCTATGGCTGCCCTGTATACACAGGGCTGCTCCAAGGAGGACAGATCTATTTTAGGACACAGAGCAGTAAAGCCCCCGATTTATCCTTCCCCTGACCTCGCCCCAGCTAAGAACAAAGAGCGAAGGGGCTGGGCGCAGCTTTGACTTCCTTTCCCTTAGAAGAGAGACAGTCAGCGGACAAGTAAAGGCTGGCAAGGGAGCTCTGTCCTGGAAGCCGCCAGAAGACGTGTTGGCACGTTGGGGTGGGCCTCAGGCAGGAGATGGAAGCAGGTGGCCCCACCTCACACCGAGCAGAACCCAGAAGGCCTCCGAAGGGTCGCTCCCAGTTTCATGTCAGTTGACTCCCTGGCCCCTGATTTTGTCCCCCTCCCTCAACATTTAACACTGACACGCAAACATTTTTCTCCAGTAAAAGAAGTTCCTGCTTCCATTCAGTGGGGAGGGATTTTTTCTCCCAAGCCAAAAATCTTTTGGTGCAATGAATCCACATCAGTGGGGGTGTCACTTCCCTGGTCTATACAAGGTCTCTTTCAGCTGACAGGAGGGGGAGTGGGGCACATGGAAAGGGTTCAGTACATGGAATCCAAAGACCAAGGTTCCCAGTCTGGCTCTGATACCCAGGAGTTCCTGAGCTTCAGTTTTCTCATCTCTAAAATGGGAACAACGGCTGCTGCCTCACAGAGATCGTTGGTGTGTGAGTTAACAGAGGCTAAGAAATGTCAGTTGCCCAGCACACTGCCATGTACAGATTTGGGAGTAAACAATGGGAGCTGTTAACATTAGAGGATGGAAGAGAGGGAGCCGTCCTCTCTGCCTGCTCTGATCTGGGAGGTAGTGATTTGACCAACTGAGGCACATTATGACACCACTCATCCAGCACAGCCATTGAGCCCTAGAGTTCCATTTTCTGGGTTCAAATCCCAACTCAGCCATTCCTGTTAGCTGTATGACCTTTAGCAAGTGACTTAGCCTCTCTGAGCTCAGCTACCTCACCTATAAAACTGGATACATCAGGGAGCCTGCCATGGGATTGTTCTCAGCACTGAATGAGATACTGCTCATTTTCAAGTTTTGCTGGCAAGCACAAAACTTCCTAATACATATTAGCTGGAATTAAGAGCTCTGTCTGGGTCAGGGGCAGAGCAGGGGGGTTGTTCCCAGAGCCCTTTCCCTCCTGCCTCGCCATCCTGGGTCCCTTGCACTTGGGAGGCCTGCTGCCAGGCCTGGTTCAAGGATATGATCTTCAATTTCTGACGCCATCTTGTCGCAGTTGACTCCATAGTCCTTGTAGTCATCTAAAAGAGACCCAGGAAATACAAGCATCAGACAGAGATGACCTTGACAGCGAAGGCTGCTTGTACAGGGATGATAATTGTTCCTGTGCCACCCCCAGGGTCCTGAGAAAGACTGCATCTCACCTGCCCTTGGCAAGATTGGGGAAAAGTCACCCTTCCCCGCCCCTGGGCTTGGCCCAGGCCTCTCACCATCCGCCTTCAGGGCTGCTGACAGCATCTCCACACACTTGTCCCGGACAGAGTCCCCTGTGAGATAGCAGGGCGCCAGGAGGCAGGTGGAAGAGGCAAACGTGGGGCTCGATGGGCTGGTGGGTGTTTTGGGGGTCTCCGCTCTTGATCTGGTGCTGTTTGATCTGAGGATGACAGTCAGCAGTGGACACTTTGACATTAGTTTTATTAAGCACCATTCTAGATGTCTCAATGGACCATCTCCTTCAATTCTCATAACCACCCTACGAGGTAGGTATGACTTTAGGAATTTGACGTGGATCATCTCATTTAATCCTCATGACAACCCCATGAGATCAAAGCTATTCTTTACTTTTATTTATTTATTTTTGAGTTGGAGTCTCACTCTGTCGCCCAGGCTGGAGCACAGTGGCATGCTCATGGCCACCACAGCCTTGACCTGCTGGGCTTCGGCAGTGCTTCCACCTCAGCCTACCATGTAGCTGGAACTATAGGTATGCACCACCATGCCTGGCTAATTTTTGTTTTGTTTTGTTTTATTGTAGAGACGAGGTCTTGCCAAGGTGCCCAGGTTGGTTTGAACCCCTGGGTTCAGGCAATCCTCTCGCCTCCACCTCCCAAAGTACTGGGATTACAGGTATGAGCCACCACACCCAGCTGAGATGGATGCTATTCTTAGTCTCATTTGAGAGATGCATTTGAAAGTGCATTATAGAGAAAGATGTATTTAAAGGTGCACTTGCCGGGCACAGTGGCTCACACCTATAATTCCAGCACTTTGGAAGGCCAAGGACGGAGGATCACTTGGGGCCAGGAGTTTGAGACCAGCCTGGGCAACAAAGCAAGACTCTGTTTCTACAAAAAAACAGAAAAATCATCCTGGCGTGGTAGCATGCACTTGTAGTTTCAGCTACTCAGGAGGCTGAGGCAAGAGGATCGCCTGAGTCCAGGAGGTCAAGGCTGCGGTGAACCGTGATTATGTGACTGCACTCCAATTCAGGCGATAGAGTGAAAACTTGACTCAAAAAAAAAGAGGAAAAAAACGGTGAGCTTGAGTTAAGTCAGACATCAGCAAACCAAGAGAGACAGAATTCAAACCGAGGCAGTTGAACTCTGGTCTCAGACTCTTGGTCAGCCACTGTGCTTTCCTTGTTATAGAACAGTATAACAATACCAGCAATGATACTGCAATTAGCTATGCACTGGGCTAGCTACTCTCTCTCTCTGTATGCTCTTATAAATACATAAACCATTCTTTCACTCATCCAATAAATATTTTTTAGACACTTGTCCTCCAGGTTCTGTGCCAGGAACCGAGGATCACGCACACCAGTCAGCAAAGCTCTCTCCCTCAGGAAGCTTACAGGCTACTGAATAGTGAGTATCTACCACCATTTAGAAGGGGTGGCTCTACCAGGTGCCAGAATTATGCCAGCATGTAGCAAGCATGTTCTAATTTAATCTTCACAATAGTCCCTGGAGGTAAACACTCTCGTTATTCCCATTTACAGACGAAGAAACAAACCTAGAGTTATACTCTTGAGATTTGCCCAAAGTTATATACCATCAAGATTTGAACCCATGTCTATCTGATTCCAACATCTGTGCTCTTAATTTTGTGATACATATGGTAACTCTAAGAATGATAATGATCTCATTTTGGGTTTTTTTTTTGTTTGTTTAGTTGGAGTATCACTCTGTTATCCAGGCTAGAGTGCAGTGGCACGCATATGGCCACTGCAGGCTCGACCTGCTGGGCTCAAGCGAGCCTTCTGCCTCAGCCTTCCAAGTAGCTAGAACCACAGGTGTGCACCACTACGCCCGGCTAAATTTTTTGGTTTATTTTAAGAGACGAGGTATCATTAAGTTCCCCGGGTTGGTCTCGAACCCGTGGGCTCAGGCAATCCTCTGTCCTCTGCCTCCCAAAATGCCTGGCTCACATAGTGGACTCTTCTCCAGCCATAAAAGTTGCCCGGGCTGGTCTTGAACTCCTGGGCTCAGGCAGTCCTCTGTCTTCTGCCTCCCACTGTGCCTGGCTCACATAATGGACTCTTCTCCAGCCATAAAAGGGATGAATTCTGACACATGCCACAATGTGGAGGAACTTTAAAGACATGATGATAAGTGGAATAAATCAGACACGAAAAGACAAACACCGTATGATCCCATTTAGATGCGGTCCCTAGAGTACTTGTATTTGTAGAAATAGAAAGCAGAGTGGTGGTTGCCAGGAGTTAGGGGGTGAGGGTAATTGTCTAACACATATGGAATTTCGGTGTGGGAAGATGAACAAAATTCTGGAACTAAACGGTAGTGATGCTGCACAACAGTGTGAATGTATTTCATGCTACTGAACTATATACTTGAAATTTGTTAAAATGGGACATTTGCTGCGATGTGTATTTTGCCACCCCAAAAAAATCTATACAGTAAGTTCAATAAATAAGAGTAGCCAGGAAGCCTGAACTATGCAATGATAACTAATTTGTTTTGTATATTTGGTAAATCTTAATTCATTTGAAATGAAAAAAATATCTCATTTTTCTCAGGCTGAAAAATAAAAGACTAAAGTAGCAAGGTTGTTATATATGTTTTACCACAATAAAAAAGAGTAACATAGAAAAAAGAATGGCCGGGCTCGGTGGCTCAGCTTGTAATCCCGCGCCTTTGGGAGGCTGAGGTGAGGGGATTGCCTGAGCCCGTGGGTTTAAGACCCGCCTGGGCAGGCGAGACCTCATCTCTACAATAAATCAAAAAATTAGCCAGGCGTAGCAGCGCGTGCCTGTAGTTCCAGGTACTTGGAAGGCTGAGGCGGAAGGATCGCCGGAGCCCAGCAGGTGCAGGCTGTGGTGGCCAGGAGCGGCCACTGCACTCCAGTCTGGGCGACAGAGTGAGACTCCAACTCAAAAAAAAAAGAAAAAAGAATGAAGTGCTGACACACACAACCAAAAATCCCAGGCCAAGGCTCAGACTCCAACTGTTGTTGGCCTCTTTCGGGTGTGAAGGGGGAGTTGGGATGCAGGGACCTGCATTATCCAGCATCCCTGTGGCTGGCTGTGCCAATTGGTGGCACGATGCCACACCTCACCACATGGCTTGACCGGGCAAATGGGTCACGCTACACTGTAATCTGGTCCAAAGAGTTCAGCAAGGGATAGAGAGTAGGAGGCCACTCAGAGGAGCTGATGGGGAAAAAAAATTTTTTTTGCGTTGGGGGAACTCACGCTATTGCCCAGGTTGGAGTGATCTTTCCACCTCAGCCTCCCGAATAGCTGGGACTACAGGCATGTACCACCAGCCTGGCTGATTTATTTTTTTTTGTAGAGGTGATGTCTCACTATGTTGCTCAGGCTGTTCTCGAACTCCTGGGCTCAAGCAGTCCTCCTGCCTCGGCCTCCCAAAATGCTGGGATTACAGGCGTGAGCCACTGCACCTGACCAGAAAAAGTATTCTTGGTAGAAATGCACGAAAGCATGGAAGTCCACAGGCAATGTTGAGGGTCTCAGGGCAGCTGAAGCCTGAGGGGTGAGGAAAATTGTAGAGGGGGAGGGAGTTGGAGAGAAAGAATCTGACCAGATTTGGGCTTGTTAAGGATGGTGATAACAACAGCTACCATTTACCCTGTGTTTGCTATTTCTCCTTCTCCTCTTCCTCTTCCTTCTCCTCCTCTTTTCTTCTTCTTCTTCTTCTTTTCTTTTTTTTTGAGTTGGGATCTTACTCTGTTGCCCAGACTTGAGTGCAGTGGCACGACCATGGCTCAACACAGCCTCGACCTCCTGGGCTCAGCCTCTTGAGTAGCTAAGACTACACGTGAACACCACCACACCCAGCTAATTTTTTTATTATTTGCAGAGATGGTCTTGCTATGTTGCCCAGGCTGGTCTCAAACTCCTGGGTTCAAGTGATTCTCTCACCTCAGCCTCCCAAATTGCTGGGATTACAGGCATGAGCCACCACGCCCAGCCTGTTTATTCTTCTTGATAACCCTGGCAGTCACGAATTGCTGGCCCCATTTCACAGATGAGGGAAGGGAGTCTTGGAGAAGTGAAGTTGCATAACTTCCTTTCCGAGGCTGTTTCTGCACTACTTTTGGGGTAAGGGCCAAGCAGTTGGGAAGTCTCTGCCTTTACCCTCTGCTCTTCTCACTCTTCTTGTCCCCTCTTCTAGTAACCCCTCAGGATCTGCCAGCCAGTCCCTACACCTCTACTCAGAAAAAAATTACTCACCAGAGTTGAAAAAATTCTCCCCTGGAGTCGAATTAAGACCCACTCCAGGGTCTTACCATACCTCAGTAAGGGCCCAAAGGGCTGCTGTGTTTCCCAACGCCAGGGGGCACTGGTCGCATCGTTACCGGGATACCTCCCAGAGTTGCACAGTGCACAGCCTTGGCAGCCACACCAGGCAGACTTGGGGCCGGATCTGCAGCTCCTTCTCAGGTTCAATTTCAGGCTATGGATGCACTACCTCCCTTCAGGAAGAAGAAGATCCGGGCTTCTGGACAAAGCCTTTCAGGCCCAAGGAGCTGTGTCTGAGAGTGAGGCTGACTGAGTAGCCCAGGCTTCCCAGTATCAAAATCCTGGGGTACAAGAGAACCCATTTAACATCCTGCTGAGCATTCCTCAATGTGGATTCTGCTGGTGACCTCCTTGTCCCCCAACTCTAGCTGTTTGGCCTGACCTTGGATCCCCACTGTTACCACAGACTCCTGGACCTCTGGGATGTTTGTGTCTCCTGGAGCCTTGCAGTTCCTCCAAGGTGTCTCTGTGAGGCCACATGGGTGAGGTGGGCTGGGATGGCAGGCTCTGCTTTTTTTTTTTTTTAATTCAGAGTCTCTTATTGCTCAGGTTGGAGTACAGTGGCACGCTCACAGCCACCGCAACCTCGACCTGCTGGGTTCAGGCCATCCTTCTACCACAGCCTTCCAAGTAGCTGGAATCACAGGCATGTGCCACCGCACCTGGCTAATTTTTTGATGTATTGTAGAGACGAGGGCTCACCAAGTTGCCTAAGGCTGGTCTCGAACCCCTGAGCTCAGGAAATCCTCTCACCTCCGCCTCCCAAAGTGCTGGGATTACAGGCATGAGCTACTGCGCCTGACTTATTTACTTATTTTTAACGCAGTTTGAAACTTACTGTCCTAGATGAGCTTAGCCTTCATTCTACCCAACTCTGCCTGACAACTGGGTGGCCTGGCGGCAGGCCAGAAGGACAGGGAAACCAGGTCCGACTGGCTCTCTCCTGGAGTCAGAGTTCAGCAGGAGAGAAAGGTTTGCACGAGAAAAGGCTGGAGAGGGTATGAACTAGGGGGGGCTGCCCGCACTCAAACAGTTCTCCCTGCCCCCAAGCCTGATCCTGGCCACTGGGCCCTTGCCTGTACAGTCCGAATAGCCCCAAAGCTGGTTTCCCTTGTCCTCTTGCCCTCCCTTACCATCCATTTGTCACACGGCAGCCAATGGGACCTGTCAACAATTCATAGGTGATCAAGGCACTGCCCCACTTCTGAGCCTCTAGCAGCTTCCAATTTCCAGCATAAAGTCAAACTCCTCACCAAGGCCTCTCAGTCCCTCTGCATAAAGCCCTGCCCCTTCTTCCGCTTCTGGCCTGATGACCCCCACCCCTGCCATGGGGCACTGCTTTTTTCCGTTCCTCAGACAGCCATCCCGCCCACCGCCGTGGCTTTGCACCGGCTGGTCCTTCCCCTGGAATGTTCTTCCTCCTCTGGGTCTCAGCCACATGTCGCATGCTGAGGGAGGCCTTCCCTGACCACCTCGGCCGAGGCAGATCAGCCCTGTCCTGTAACTCCCTAGCACATCACCTGGTTTCCTTCCTCGACAGCACTTATCCAGGTCTAGAATGGACTTGTGTATATGTTTGTAACCACTGTCCGCCTCCATCTCCAGATTGCAGGTTCCAGAGCAGCACAGGGGCCCTGTCACTACTGCATTCCAGCATCTGTAACAGAGCTCTCGCGCAAACTTGATGCATCTTTGTTGAACGAATGAATGACGAACTAAGGGTCTGAAAGAGATGAAAGGCATATCCAGGGGGTCCAAACAGGGCTGAACTGTGGGGGAGGAAGGCTCTCCTTGGAAGATTAGCAGCCCCACTCCCAGGGCTTAAGAGAAGGATCTCAGAGCCATCACCTGTCAGCCCCCGTGACCTGTGCCAATCCCATCCCCTGCAACTGGAATGGGGTCTCCCTGAGCCGTGTGCCCCCTCACACCTCAGTGGCATGACTCACCACAGGAGAATCGCCAGGGGGGCCTATAGATGCCGCCTGGAAGGAGGCCTAACACATAGCAATAACAGTAATTTTTGGAATGCCCCACACTCAGGTGCTATATTCAAGAACCTAGGCTCTGAAGCTAGACTCCCAGGTTCAAAGCCTGATACCAAGACTTTATCTAGCCATGTTACCTTTGGTGAGTTCCTTAACCCCTAGGTGCCTCAGTTTTCTCACATGTAAAATGGGACTAACAATAGTACCCATCTTATGGGGCTGCTGAAAAAATTAAAGCATCTAAGAAAATTCTGGTGTCAAGCTATTAGGCAGGGAAGGCCTTACATGGATGACCACACAGCATATGAATACCATTACTAATAAAAAGCAGTATTCATTTATTGAGCACTTATATAGTTTGGGAACAGTGCTAGGCATTTGATTATTACTTCATTTGATCCTCACAATGACCTTGAGAAGGAGTTGTAATTATCCCCATTTTCCAGATTAATAGACTGAGGCTCAGAGAGCTGGACTGATATGTCCCAGATTATCCACTGGCAAATGGTAGAGTCAGACCACCAAACCTAGGTCTATCTGCCTTCCAAATTATTTTCTTTTCTTTTTTTTTTTTTTTGAGTTGGAGTCCCACTCTGTCGCCCAGACTGGAGTGCAGCAGCTGCTCCTGGCCACCGCCACCTCGACCTGCTGGGCTCCGGCGATCCTTCCGCCTCAGCCTTCCGAGTAGCCAGAATTACAGGCACGCGCTACCACGCCCGGCTAATTTTTTGATTTTATTGTAGAGATGAGGGCTCATCTGCCCAGGCGGGTCTCGAACCCGCGGGCTCAGGCAATCCACTCACCTCAGCCTCCCAAAGGCGCGCGATTACAGGCTGAGCCACCGAGCCCGGCTCCAAATTCTTTTCAACACACCTCACTGTGTCTCTAAAAGAGAGTTTTCCAGAGCTCTCCAACCTGAGCAAGGCTAAGCTGCTTGGAGTATTTCTTCTCACCATCCTGGCTGGGCACACCCAGCCCCAGTCTCTCCTGCTTGGCTAGGGGTTGGCTGGCTGAATTTTTGTGTCTGGTGCCATGGCACGCTCATTTTGCTTTCAATGCACACGACTGGGAACCGAACCAGATGGCAGAGAGGGCATCAGTCAGGGTGGGGCTGGCGGGGGCGGTGGGTTTATCAATGGCTTCCTTCTGCTCCCGGGAGGTACCTGTGCCTGCTCTTAGAAAATCCTGTCCCAGGTGTGAGCCGGGGCTTCAGGAGGCCCAGCTCGCTGCTCCTGCGCGCCACCTCGAGGGCATTTCAGTCATGGCACCGGCAAACGTCAACTCTGACAGCCAGGTTGACAGCTAATAACGTGCAACTTTCTTCCCTGCCTGAGGAAGAAGGATCGCTTGAGCCCAGCAGATTGAGGCTGTGGTGGCCTTGAGTGTGCCACTGCACTCCAGTCTGGGTAACAGAGTGAGACTCCGACTCAAATAAATAAATAAATAAATTTTTAAAAACTAAAAAAATAAAAATTGGGAAGACATGGCACACTGAGCCCATGTTGTTGTTTTTTTTTTGGTTTTTTTTTTTGAGTTGGAGTCTCACTCTGTCGCCCAGACTGGAGTACAGTGGCCGCTCCCGGCCATCGCAGCCTTGCCCTGCTGGGCTCCCACGATCCTTCCGCCTTAGCCTTCCAAGTAGCCAAAACTACAGGCGCGCTACCACGCCCGGCTAATTTTTGATTTATTGTAGAGATGAGGTCTCGCCAAGTTGCTCAGGTGGGTCTTGAATCTGCGGGCTCAGTCAACCCACTCACCTCAGCCTCCCAAATGCGCAGGATTACAGGCTGAGCCACTGAGCCCAGCTTGGCCCAGGTTTTTATAAAGCAACAACAGCTGCCCCCTTCAAACAGGCTCATACTCTCTCGTTTGCCATGGTCTCCACCCAGTGTGTGCATGTGCCCTTGACCTCTGGAGGATGTTGAGTTTGCAAGGAGGGGCTCACCAGATGTGTGTGCCAAATGAGTGAATGAATGAATGGAAGGAAGACTACCAATGGCAGTCTTTTTTTTTTTTTTTTTGCCTCCCTTCCTGACTTCCCCCCTCTCCCAAGGGCAGTCTGATTGGTACATTAGGCTTAAAATAACTTGACAGCTTCCACACACATTCTCCCAGAAGACAACACCCCTGCCATCCCACCAGGGTGCCCCAGAATCCAATATGGCCCCTGGACCTAATCATTTGCCTTGCTCTCCTGCTAGACCATTAGTCGGCCTGCTCTGTTCTTCCCAGCCCTGTCTCTCCTGCTCTGACCCCAGGCCTCCCTCCTGGATCACACTTCACACCCACTTTGCTCACAGTTTCTCCTTGGTGATCTCATACAGGTTCTTTAGGTGCCAGATACATGCTAATGACTCTGCAATTTATATTTCCAGCCCAGACTTTCTTCTTCAATTCCAGCCTCATATAATCCAACTGCATAGTCTACTTGTCCACCTGAATGACTAACACATACCTCAAATCCAACACATCCAAACCTGAACTCTCGATATTCTATCCCAAGCCTAATTTACATAAGCGTGATCTTTCTCATACCAATGGATGGCAACGTCATCCTTGCAGATGCCTAAGTGGAAAATCTTGGAATCATCCTTGACTCCTTTTTTTTCTCTCATACCCCACATCCAATCTGTCAGGAAATCCTGTCAGCTGTCCCTTCAAAATATATCCCAAGTCCATCCCATCTCCCCACTTCTATCGCCACCACCCAGACTATCCCAGTAGCATCCTGGCTGGTCTCTCTGCATCCGAATCCCAGCATGGCAGCCAAAGCGGTTCTAATAAACTTGGCCATATCATTCTGGTGCTCATCACCCTCCGGTGCTCATGTTTCACTCACTCCCCAACACTCCCATCACTTCATATGGCCATCCCACTGTTCCTGACTGCCAGGCACATTTCCACCTCAGGGCTCTTGGTTTGCAGTGACCCCAGTGTTTGCTTGGGTAACTCTTTAAAGCATCGCCCAAAGGTCACTTCCTCTGTGCGGCTTTTTCTAACCACCCCATGGACATCCTCCTCAACCCCCTTCGCTCTGTGTTGTTTTCCATAGCACTTGTCACCTCCTAAACATTACCTGCTTTCCCCTACTAGAACAGAGACCCCGTGCCTGGAAGGGTCTTTGTTTCTTTTGTACATTTCAAAAGAAACAAAGAAGAGTACCTTGGCACCTAGAACAGTTCCTGGAACATAGTAGGCCCTCAATAAAGATTGGATAGATAAATGACTTGATGATTTATGCTACTTTTAGGTAGACACCCTTACTAGTTCAGTCTAAATACAGAGAGCCCACTCCAGGTATAGGTTTTCAAGACCTCTGTCCTCACTGAGTTCAAGCTCACCTTGAGACTGCTCCCTAGGCAGTGTTGGGGCAACAGCACCTGGCCAGCCACCCCAGCAAAGGAGCCACACCTGTGATTCGGGGGCCCACTCAGTCTTACTGTGTGTGTCCTAGAATTTGGAGGCAACACAATGCAGGAAGTTTTCTCCTTTCCCCTGCCTCAAGTTTTCTCCATTAAAGCAGAGAAAGGGCCACAGGCTGGATGGAACATTTGGGATAGAGAAGGCTGTGGCTTCCTTTACCTTTCCATCGATGGTCGTTTTGGAGAGGAGGTGGCAGAAGACTTGGAGTCCACAGAGTCTCTCCTGAAAGAAGAGAAATTGGTGATGAGACTCTCTTGTAGGCTAGCATCATCACTGATCACCAAGAAGGCTGGGGAGAAAGCAACCTTAAGAGGCGCCTGCTGGGTTGAGGAGTATGGAACCCACTTGGACCACAGCTGCCTGCATGAGGGAGATCCAGTGGTGCTGGCTGGCCACCCTCACCTACTCTCCATCAGAAGCAGCAATGCAAAGACAGGAAACCAATATCTGCTGACACCTAGTATATGCAACATATGATATGTGTGTATGTCATGTAATTACTCATTCTTTTTTCTTTTTATTTTCTTGAGTTGAAGTCTCACTCCTGTCGCCCAGGCTGGAGTGTATGACACTTTCGTGGCTACCGCAGGCTCAACCTGCTGGACTCAGGCGATCTTTCCGTTTCAGTCTTCCAGGTAGTGCATGCCACCACACCTGGCTAATTTTTTTATTTACTGTAGAGACAAGGTCTTGCTAAGTTACCCAGGCTGGTCTCCACCGCCTGGGCTCCTGTAATCCTCTCACCTTCACCTCCCAAAGTGCTAGGATTACAGACTAAAGCCACTGCATCCGGCCTAATTATTCATTATTAATAACTAATTATCAGCAGATTTCTCTCCTTCTTGCTGTCAGGCAGGCCTTGGCTAGCTGGAATCCATGGAAACTGGTTTCCAGGAATTATCTATACTCATCTGAAATCAGAAAGACGAAGGGGTTAGCTTCAGCCTCTCTAGCAGGCACTTCAGGAGGAGGAGAGAACAAGGCCTCGGAGACAGAAAAGCTGGGTTAAAATAGCAAGTGAAACAGTAGGGAACAAAATCAGATGTGTACTGTGCCTCACATCATGCAAGAAAACCAATGCCCAGGATGAAAAACAGAAAGAAAATACACCCAAATGCTAACCACTGTTATGTGAGGGTGACAAGGTTAAGGGTGATGTTTCCCCCCATTTTTCTTTCTTTCTTTCTTTTTATTTATTTATTTATTTATTTGCATCAGAGTCTTACTCTATTTATTTATTTATTTATTTGCATCAGAGTCTTACTCTATTGCCCAGGCTGGCGTGCAGTGGCACTCTCGTGGCCACCGCAGCCTCGACCTGCTGGGCTCAAGCAATCCTTCTGCCTCAGCCTTCCAAGTAGCTAGAACCACAGGCACGTGTCACCATACCCGGCTTATTTATTTATTTTTAATTTAAAACATTTTAAAATTTATTGTAGAGATGAGGTCTCGCCAAGTTGCCCGGGCAGATCTTGAACCCGTGGGCTCAGACAATCCACTCGCTTCAGCCTCCCAAAGTACTAGGATTACAGGCTGAGCCACTGAGCGGTACAACTTTTTTTAATTGTAGAGACTAGGTCTCACCATGTTGCCCAGGTGGGTTTCAAACCCGTGGGTTCAGGCAATCCTCTCACCTTCGCCACCCAGAGTGCTGGGATTACAGGCGTGAGCCACTGCACCTGGTTTCCCATTTTTCTTTTCTTTTCTTTTCTTTTTTTTTTTTTGAGTTGGAGTTCACTCTGTTGCCCAGGCTGGAGTGCAGTGGCACAGTGACAGCCACCCCGGTGTCGACCTGCTGGGCTCAGGTGATCCTTCCACCTCAGCCTTCCAAGTAGCCAGAACAACAGGTGCGCGCTACCACGCCTGGCTACCCATTTTCCAAAATGCATGTAGCTACACTCTTTTTATGATATATAATGTAGTTTTTCCTTTCATTGATTTTATAAAATTAATCCGTAAATTGCAACTCCCATTCCTCATTTCGCTTACCCTGCTCTCTCTCAAAAAGAAAAAAAATTTGTTTTAAGAGCCAAAGTCTCTGTCGCCCAGGTGTAGTGCAGGGGCATGATCATAGCTCACTCAGCCTTGCCTCCCACCCCTCAAGCAGTTCTCCTGCCTCAGCCTCCCAAGTAGCTGGGACTACAGGCCCTTCTCTTTTTAATTTCATAGCATGTTTCACCTTCTAACATACTGTATAATCTGCTTATATTTGTCTGACACACCCTCCGCTTGTAAATTCCACAAGTGCAGATTTGTCTGTACTGAGCCCATTTCCCCATGGGCACTCACTTTCTCAGTGCCCAAGGACACAAGGGCTTCCTCTTGCAAACTCCGCAGGGCCTCTGCCTCAGGGAATTCTCACCAACCAGGCTGGCTGGAAGTGCTGGTCATTAACTAATCACCCAGGAGCAGCCCTCCACCAGCCACATGCAGAGAAGAGAGGCCTTCATTCACATGTCCCTCCACACCCACACCAGGCCCTGGGAGTTCCTCTTTGGCAGGGGTCCCCATCCCCCGGCTACGGATCTGTGGCCTCTTAGGAACCTATTAGGAACAGCAGGAGGTGAGCAGCGGGGAATCAAGCCCCGCCTCCTGTCAGATCAGCACCTGCATTAGATTCCCTTAGGAGCGCGAGCCCTATTGTGAACTGCGCATGCGAGGGATCAGACTGCGCTCCTTATGAGAATATAATGCCTGATGATCCCCCCAACCCCCTGCCCGATCCGAATCCGGTCTCTGATGCCAAAAAGGCTGGGGACCGCTGCCCTATGGGATTCCTCCCTAGTCCCTCTGGGGCATGGACAAGTAAAGACTGGAGCTGGAAGCCAGAATTCCTGCAGTGAGAGAGAGAAGACACGAGCCCCCACCCCAGAGAACTTTCTGGCCCTTCCTAGTTGTTTTTCTTATTTTTCTTTCCTTTTTTGAGGTGGGAGGGGGTCTCGCTCTGTTGCCCAAGATGGAGTGCAGCGGCGCAATCCTGGCTTACTGCAACCTGGAACTCCAGGGCTCAAGCTATCTTCCTACCTCAACCTCCCGAGTAGCTGGGACTACAAGCATGGGACACCATGCCCAGCTAATCTTTTTTATTTTATTTATTTTTTAAGAAGAAGTCAAAAATAGTCTGCAAATGATCATTATGAGAACTATTCAGAGTATGAAAAAAATTGCTTAGACTACAATGGCAATGTGAATAAAAAAGATACATAATAGTTTGTATTTACTCTGCCTAGAGGGATAGAAAATTTATGTATACAAGAGGGGGGACCCAAAAAACCCAGAATTGATTTATTAAAAATTATGTATTTATTCTTACATGTTTAAACTTCAATCACCTTGAAAGTACTCTCTGTCTGGTGCAATGTATCTATCGAGATGCTTTTTCCACTGCTCAAAACAGTTTTTGAACTTGTCGATTTCTAGATCTTTTAGTGCTTCTGCTGTTTTTTTGTTTTGTTTTTTTCTTTTCCTCTTCCACATCAGCACAACGTGTCCCTTTGAGGACTTTTTTCATCCAGGGGAAAAAAAAAAGGTACTCAGAGTGAGAATGGGAGAACAGGGAGGAGGGAGCACGGGGGTCATGCTGTTTTTGGTCAAAAACTGCTGAACACTCAGCACGGTGTGGACAGATGCGCTCGTAAATCACCCATCATGAAATGGGCAAACATGTTGAAAGCATCTCCAAAAAAATTCACTGAAGCCAAACACAGCCTCTCACAACAACATTAGCTGGTACCCTGATGCTGATGGGTTCCTAGAACACTTACCTAGCAGGGGAAGCCTGTACAACAAGGGGCTCACCCTCCAAAAAGATAATTCTGGGCTGTTTGGGGGGAGATCCCCCTTCATATAGGTAGAGCAGGTCTGGGAGGGAAGAGAAATAAAAGAGGCTTCATTTTATCAGATGTGCACAAATATATTACATTCTTATTTTAAATATCTCTAATGTGGTTATAGTGTTTGTACAATGAGTTACCACTAAGAAAACCAAAAAGAAAGGAAGTTCATCAATTGAGCTGAACTAGGACTCACTTCTCCCAGAAGAATAGGAGACACTGCCCCGCTCTTGCTCAGTTCCAGTGACAACTCCATCTCAGAGCTCCATGACTGTGAAAAGTGACCCGCATAACATTCTTGTGTCCCAGGAAAACATATAGTGCACTTCAAATTTTATTGAGAAAATACAAAAGCACATATATAGGTTTTTAAAAGACTAGAAAGTTATACATCAAAACGTTAACAATAGTTATTTCCGTTATTTTTCTTCTTGTGTTTGATTTTCTAAATTTTTTATGCTAAACACGACTCACTATGAACATGGATAAACAGATGTATGTGAAAAGGTCACAAAATAATATGCAGAGAGTAATTCCATTTTATTAGAACAAATAAGTACTTTATAGATAGTGATGCATAGGAAACAGTCTAGAAAGATATATATATGTAAATATATATATATACTTTCTATATACACATACAATATATAATGTATAGATAGACACAATTATATACTGAGTGCTTGTTTCCAGATAACATGATTTTTAATCTTCATATTTATATTTGTATTTATTTATTTATTTTTGAGACAGGGTATTGCTCTGTTGTCTAAGCATGATCATAGCTCACTGTTCAAGTGATCTTCCCACCTCAGTCTTCCAAGTAACTGAGACTACATGTGTGAGCAACCATGCCCAGCTACTTTTAAATTTTTCTGTAGAGTTGAGATCTCTCTATGTTGCCCAGGCTAGTCTTGAACTCCTGGGCTCAAGCAATTCTCCCACCTTAGCCTCCCAAAGTACAGGGAGTACAGGTATGAGCGACCTGTTTGTATTTGTAAAGCTTCCTACAAAGAGCAAGTCATTACCTGTATAATAAAATAATGTAATACAAAATAGTTAAATTAAATCAACAAATATAATTAAAGTATATTACAAATAAAACATGTTATTTTTAAGGAGAAAAATCTGAGATAATGTCCATTTTTCAGGCCACAATACGGAGTCTCAGACATGGAAGATGTGAGCAAATGATCAAGTTCAGCCCAGAACCTGGCGTTCTGCTTTCTATTTGTCACCTCTCCCACACTTATTGTCTTTGTAGGCCTTTAAAAGAAATCTCTTATCCAACAACACATCTCAAGGATCCTCCATCATGACCAGGTGGGTTTCATTCCCAGAATGCAGGGCTAGTTCAACATTTGCAAGACCACAAACATAATTCAGCACATTGACAGATATGAAACCAAGAATCACATGATTATCTCATGAGATGCAGAAAAAAGCATTTGACAAAATCCAGCATCCCTTCTTTATTAAAAACCCTTGAGCACCTAGGCATAGAAGGAACATTCTTCACAACAGTAAGAGCCATCTATGATAAACCCACAGCCAACATTTTGCTCAATGGGCAGAAGTGGGAAGCAATCCCCCTAAGAACTGGAACAAGACAAGGGCCCATTCTTACCCCTCTGGCTAGTGCTGGAGTCCTAGCCCGAGCAATTAGGCAAGAGAAGGAAATCAGGGGTATTCAAATAGGAAAAGAGGAAGTTAACCTAGAAAACCCTAGGGAGTCTGTCAAAGCCTCCTCCCACTGATAAACAACTTTAGTAAAGTCTTAGGGTACAAAATCAACGTGAAAAAGGCAGTTGTGTTTCTATACACCAGCAACAAGCAGGTAGAGAACCAAATAAAAAGCACTATCCCATTCACAATAACCACAAAAAAAATGAAATACCTTGGCATCCATCTAACCAGGGGAAAAAAAGATCGTTATAACGAGAACTACAAAATGCTGCTCAAAGAAATCAAGGATCACACAAATGTAAAAAACATCCCATGCTCAAGAATTGAAAGAATCACTACTGTCAAGATGTCCATCCTGCCCAAGGCAATCTACAGATTCAGTGCAACGCCTATCAAATTGCCAACATCATTTTTCACAGGCCTGGAAATGACAATACAGAAATTCATATGGGAACAAAAAAGAGCACAAATAGCCAAAACAATCCTTAGCAAAAGGAACACACCTGGAGTTATCACACTTCCAGACTTTAAACTTTATCACAAGGCTAAAGTAACCAAGATAGCATAGTATTGGTATAGGAATAGGCACATACACCAACAGAACAGGACAGAGATTCTGAAAGTAAAAACACGGTCTCAGCCGGACTCGGTGGCTCAGCCTATAATCCCAGCACTTTGGGAGGCTGAGGTGAGTGGATTGCCTGAGCCCGCGGGTTCGAGACCCGCCTGGGCAACTTGGCAAGACCTCATCTCTACAATAAATCAAAAAATCAGCCGGGCATGGTAGCGCATGCCTGTAATTCCAGCTACTTGGAAGGCTGAGGTGGAAGGATTGCCGGAGCCCAGCAGGTTAAGGCTGCGGTGGCCGGGAGTGGCCACTGCACTCCAGTCTGGGTGACAGAGTGAGACTCCAACTCAAAAAAACAAACAAACAAACAAATAAAAACAAAAAAAACAAAAAAAACACAGTCTCTCAACCAACTCATCTTCGACAAAGCCACCAATAACAATCATTGGGAAAAGGAGACCATACTTTGCAAATGGTGCTGGGAAAACTGGCTAACCACATGCAGAAGAATGAAACTGACCCCCTACCTATCACCATATACAGAAATCATTGCAAAATGGATCAAAGACCTAAATGTAAAATCTCAAACTGTAAGAATCCTAGAAGAAAATGTAGGAAACACCCTTATGCACATGGGAGAAGACAATGAATTCTTGACCAAGTCCCCAAAAGCAAATGCCATAAAAGCTAAGATAGACAAGTGGGGCCTCATCAATCTGAAAAGCTTTTGCACAGTAAAAGAAACCATCAAGAGAGTAAAGAGACAACCCACAGAATGAGAAAACATATTTGCAAATTATGCATCTGACAAAGGCCTAACATCCAGGATCTAAAAGGAACTCAAAAGTGAAAGAAAAAAACAAACAACCCCATTAAAAAGTAGGCAAAGGATATGAACAGACACTGCTCAAAGGACAACATACAAGCAGCCAGCCGACACATGAAAAAATGCTCAGCCTCACTAATCATCAGAGAAATGCGAACCAAAACTACGATGAGGTACCACCTAACTCTAGTAAGGAGGACCAACATTAATATGTCAAAAACAACAAATGCAGGTGCAGATGTGGAGAAAAGGGAACACTTCTACACGGTGGAAATGCAAGCTAGTTCAGCATCTATGAAAAACAGTGTGGTAAGCCGGGCTTGGTGGCTCAGCCTGTAATCCTGCACCTTTGGGAGGCTGAGGTGAGTAGATTGCCCCAGCCCGCGGGTTCGAGACCCGTCTGGGCAGGAGAGACCTCATCTCTACAATAAAATCAAAAAAATTAGCCTGGAGTGGTAGCGTGTGCCTGTAATTCCGGCTACTCAGAAGGCTGAGGCGGAAGGATCACCGGAGCCCAGCAGGTCGAGGCTGCGGTGGCCAGGAGCAGCCACTGCACTCCAGTCTGGGCGACAGAGTGAGACTCCAACTCAAAAAAAAAACACAAAAAACAAAAACAGAGTGGTAATTCCTAAAAGATCTAAAAACTGATCTTCCATACAATATAGCAATCCCTCTTTTGAGATTATACCCAGAGGAACATAAATTGCTCTGCTAAAAACACACCTGCACACACACACGTTTATTGCCACACTATTCACAATAGCAAAAACATGGAACCAAACCTGCTACCCATTGAAAGTGAATTGGATAAAGAAAATGTGGTACATATACACACTGGAGTATTATGCAGCCATAAAGAACAACATCATGAACTTCACAGCAATTTGGATGGAGTTGGAGACCATCATACTAAATGATCTATCACAGAAACAAAGAACTGAATACTGCATATTCTCACTCATAAGTGGGCCCTGAACACCAGTCACATGAACACAAGGGTGGGATCAGCAGTCACAGTGTACTGCTAGGGGAGAGAGGGAGGGAGGAGGGGAGGTATGTAATGACACACAGGGTACCTGGTCCACTACCAGGGGGACGGAGGGCCAGTTAGAGCCCAAACTTCACCTGCGTGTAGCCTACTATCTTCACTTGTACCCCACAACTGTATAATAATAAAAAAAATTCTGGGCAATCCCCCCAGGTCCCCTTCCACTGTGGGAGCTTTTCTGTCCTCTCAATAAATCCTGCTTTCTCACTTTCCTGTCCATGTCGCTCATTCCTCCTGGGCATGAGACAAGAACCCCAACCTGAAGAGCTGCAGATCATCAGAGCTGAAGAGTCGTGTACCCCGGGGGCTGACTTGCCAGTCCTCTGAGCGGGCAGAACTGGGAGAGCCGCTGGAAGAAGGCGAGACTCCGAAGCTGAGACACTCCAGGGGCGAGGCTTATCGGCCCACCGAATCAGCAACACTCTCTGGGCTTAGCTCGCCAGCCAACCCATTAGAGCCAACACTTCTGGGGCTAGGCTTACCAGCTCCTCAAGCTGACCCTCTCTGGGGCTCGGCTGGCCAACCCATTGAAGCTGACACTCTTGAAGCCCAGGCTGACCTGAAAAATCCGTATCAGTTTGAGATAGATGTGTTTCAATTTGTACAAGATAGGCACTTTGGAGCGATTCAAAGATTTTCATTCGTATGTCTCTTTCCAATGAAAGATTCACTTGAAAAGTTTAGCCCTCACAATATGACTTCACAAGATGTTGGCTTGGTTGCCCTCTGGGTTTTTTTTCTCTTAATTTTTAAAAACCAAAGTAGCCGGGCTCGTTGGCTCAGCCTGTAACCCCGCTTTGGGAGGCCAAGGTGAGTGGATTGCCTGAGCCCGCGGGTTCGAGACCCACCTGGGAAACTTG
>NW_007249716.1:338269-345630 GCF_000164805.1 Carlito syrichta | reverse complement strand
CGAACCCACGGGCTCAGGCAATCCACTCACCTCGGCCTCCCAAGGCACGGGATTACAGGCTGAGCCACCGAGCCCGGCTCAATACAATTATTATTTTTTAAATTCTTTTAAAATCCCTTTACTGATCACTTGGTGGGGTTTGTGAGCGGAGCAAAAGAAAACACTTATATGTTCAGGCTGCTATCTGATCAGTCCCATATTCCACTTGGTCCCCTCCCCCAACAGTTAAGCTCTAGCCTTTCCATTTTATCTCACAAGAGCCCTTGCCATCCTGGTCCTTCATTTGCTAAGGTACTCACCACTAAGCAGGGGCTCCAGACATGGCCAGACCAGCCAGAGCGTGAACGGCAGGTAATCCACAGGGATCACACTGGTTCAAATGACTCCAGCAATCTTTAGTAAATGTTCACCCTATGCTAGGTACTGCAAAGCCAGTCAGGGGTTCCTGCCAGCCAATCTTCTAACCCATTTGGGAAAACAAAACACACTCATGTGAAAAGTGAAATGCCAATTAGGACACAATTGCAAAATGAGCAACAGGAAAGGAATGGGACATAGAAAATGTTACAGAGCCATTTGACGAGCAGTATATTTTTTAAAACACTATAGCTGGGTGCAGTGGCTTAGGTCTGTAATCTCAGCACTTTGGGAGGTGAAGATGAGAGGATTGCCTGGGTCCAGGGGTTCGAGACCAGCCCGGGCAACTAGGCAAGACCTTGTCTCTACAAAAAAATCAAAAAAATTAGCTGGGCATGGTGGTGTGCACCTGTAGTCGCAGTTACTTGGAAGGCTGAGGCAGAAGGATCACCTGAGTCCAGCAGGTCGAGGTTGCGGTGGCTGTGAATGTGCCACTGCATTCTAGCTAGGTAACAGAGTGAGATTCTGACTCAAATAAATAAATAAATAAATTATAAAACTGGTGACAATATAGAAAACAAGTCAAAGAAAGAAGAAAGAAAAGTCATGTAACAAAATATTAAGAGTAATTGTCAGTCAGGCATGATGGCTCATGCCTGTAATCCCAGTATTTTGGGAGGCCAAGGAGGGAGGATCACTTGAACCCAGGAGTTGGAGACCAGCCTAGGCAACATAGCAAGACCCCATTTCTATTAAAAAAAAAAAGAAAGAAAAGAAAACTAGTAGGGCATGATGGTGTGCACCTATATCCCAGCTACTTGGGAGGCTGAGGCAGAAGGATGGCCTGAGCCCAGGTGGCCAAGGCTCTAGTGAGCCATGATCATGTCACTGCACTCCGGCCTGCACAAGAGGAAGACCCTCAAAAAAAAAAAGAGTTATTGTCTTTGGGTGGTGGGAATGTGAATGATTTTTTTTCTACTTTCCTATATTTTCCATTATTTCTACAAAATATTTATATCACTCTTGTTTGTTTTTTTCTTTTGTCTTTTTCCTTGAGTTGGAGTCTTATTCTGTTGTCCAGGCTGGAGTGCAGTGGCATGCTCACGGTCACTGCAGCCTCAACCTCCTGGGCTCAGGCCATCCTTCCGCCTCAGCCTTCCAAGTAGCTGGGACTACAGGTGCATCCACAACACTCGGCTAAATTTTTTGATTTTCTTGTAGAGACGAGGTCTCACCAAGTTGCCTGGGCTGACTTCGAACTCTCAGGCTCAGGCAATCCTCCTGCCTTGGCCTTCCAAAGAGCTGGGATTACAGGCATGAGTCACCACATCTGGCTCATTTGTTTATTTCTTAAAAGTGCTATTATTTGTTCTGATTGCAAAAACAATACAGGATTATTGTGAAAAAAAACCCTCAACATTATAGATCTCAAAATTTTTATTTTATAATACAGAATGTAAAGATCCTCTTAATTTTTTGAAGATACGTATCTTTGTTCTTCAAAAAGAGTTTCATTACTTTTTCTTAATTCAAAAGTAATGCATATTTATTGGAAAAAATAGAAAGACAGAAATTTGTAAAAAGAAGGGAAAAAACCAAACTTTTAATCCCATCACTCAGACTTAATCACTATTTCCATTCTTGTCTTTTTTCCTATGTATGTACATAAAATTCACTTCCATACATTTTATAAAAATGGGATTATACTTCACGTAATACATGGCACACAGCTTCTCTTAATACTTAGTGAACATGTCCCATGTCATTAAATCTTCTATCCTGCAGTGCTTCTCTATGGGGGCCTCACTGGCATTCTGACTTAATAAATAGTCCTTTCCTCTGTGGGACTGTTCTGGGTATTCCTGCCCCCACAGTTACGTCTTTTAAACCAAAAATGGGGGTGACTATCTCCCTTCTGGTCAAGAGTCACTCCTCTTACAGCTTCAATTCCTGAAATGTTTTCCATAAAACACCTGTTTTGTACAGTTGTAAAATATAAATATTCATTTTTACAAGGTTCTGAGTTCAAAATCATTTCAGAAACACCAGCTGGAAAATGTTACATGCAGGATATAATCTTTGTGTTTTAATCTGACTAATTTCTTAAAATGAATTCCTTGTGGTGAATGCACTAGGTCACAGATAAGGACATGAAAAATGTTGCTGAATCCCGCATGGTAGGTGTCTTCAGGACTAGCAAGACCCATTTCCTTATCTACTGGCTGAACAAGCGCAGACCTGCCCAGGAAGTTAAATGATCTGGACACACAGGGACTACATATTTCTTTCTTTTTCTTTTCTTTTCTTTTGAGTTGGAGTCTCACTCTGCTGCCCAGGATGAAGTGCAGTGGCATGCTCACGGCCACTGCAACCTCAACCTGCTGAGCTCAGGCGATCCTTCCGCCTCAGCCTTCCAACTAACTGGAACTACAGGCACGTGCTACCATATCCAGCTAAGTTTTTGATTTACTGTAGATATGAGGTCTCACCAAGTTGGTCAGGCTGGTCTCGAATCCCTGGGCTCAGGCAATTCTTTCGCTTCGGCCCCCCAAAGTGCTGGGATTACAAGTGTGAGACACCCTGCAGGCTTTTTTCCTTTTTTTAAGAGACAAAGTCTTGCCCTGTCTCCAAGACGGAGTACAGTGGCATGATCATGGCTCATTGCAACCCCAAATTCCTGGGTTCAATCAATCCTCTGCCTCAACCTCCTGAGTAGCTAGGACTACTACATGCATGTGCCACCACTACATCTGGGCTTTTTTTTTTTTTTGGTAGAGACACAGTTTCACTATGTTGCCCAGGCTAGTCTCAAACTCCTGGGCTCAAGCAATCCTCCTGTCTCAGCCTCCCAAAGTGCTAGAATTACAGGTGTGAGCCACCACACCCAGGCTTTATGAAGGCTTGTATCTACTGTGACAGATAAGGCATTTGGGCCTTATCTGAGACTCATGAAATTCTGGGGAACACCCTGGCTAGGGTGGGCACGGGGGAATGGGCATGAAGTCCCAACAACAATTCTGTGCCTCTCAGCAGAGGTGTGGAGGTCTGACAGTTATACATGACAACTGTGTGATCTTAGGAAAGTTGCTGCTACCCTGACCAGCTTCCTCATTGCTAAGCAGGGATGTTGAGTAAACAGTTAACCAAACACTTCTTCCCTACAGACAAATACATTCCTGGCCCCATTTGCTCTGGAAACCTGATTAAGGTGGAATGTCAGCTATGTTACTAGGAAACATTGTTTATAGCACAATTGACTCCTGATTGGCAAATTGTGTGTAGAAAGGAAAGGCTATGAATGAACTACCAGTAATTAGTGAGAAACCACAGCTTAGGGCAGCCCTGAGTGCAGTGGATCTCATAAGTGGGTATTGCCCTTGCTAGGCTCCCAGAAACTTTGTCTACAGGACTGTGACAAGATTTGAGGCATGGGGCTTCTACTCATCGTGGTTTCATTTTCCCACACCAGGCTGTCTCCTGTGTGGACCAGAGAACAGCTCTGAACGGCTGTGTGGCCTCCTGTGAAAACTCCCGTTGGTGAGAAAAGCCTGAGGCTGCCCTGCCAGAGCTCCCTTTCCTGTTCTACACCCTTCTAGGCGAAGCCAGTGCCACACATAGCCTATTTGGGTCTTGTGAGACTGTCTGGTGGAGCCAAAGAAGACCCCGAGGGGGGCACTGCCGAAGGTAATAACATCTCCCTCTCCTGGTTGTGAGGCTTAAATGAAAAAAAAATTTTTTTTTTAAATCAAAGTATCACGGTCATCCAGGCTGGAGTGGCCACTGCAGCTTCGATCTCCTGGGCTCAGGCGATATTTCCACCTCAGCCTTCCCAAGTAGCTGGAACCACAGGAGTGGCACCACCATGCCCAACTAATTGTTATTTATTTATTGTAGAGATGAGGGCTCACCAAGTTGCCTAGGCTGGTTTTGAACCCCTGGGCTCAGGCAGTTCTCTCACCTCCACTTCCCAAAGTGCTGGGATTACAGGTGTGAGCCGCTGTGCCCGACTTAAATAAAATAATATTAACAGCTGCTCGCTGAGGATGTGACAATTGTTCACTCCCTTCTCTCCATCCCAGAAAAAAATACCTGTTTTTAGTCTCCTCCCCTTGCTTTTTCCTTGGCGGAGAAAGGCCTGCTTCTGTCTTCCAGTTGGAACAGTCCAGCCTTTTTTCCTTTTTCTTTGATTTTTCTCTTTCCTCTCCTTTTTCTCCTTTGGAGGGCCCAGGGGAATCTGAAAACAACACGATGGCATTGTCCCTCAACTAAGCACTGTCTCAGCAGAACCCAGCATGACTTGGGAAGGGAGGGCAGGGAATAGGGCAGCTGCACACACACCCAAGCATATACAGCATGAACATGTGTGTGGAGATACACGCTGTCACATGAGAACATAAATACATTGGCACACACACCTATGCATATATTCATACCAATGGGTATATGCAGACAAGTACTACGTATACAAACACATGAGCACACAAATAAACACATAGGCACATGTACACACAAACTCATACATCTATGAATCGTGCACTTATGTACACATACACTGACACTCCCCACTAGCTAACTCCCTAATCCAGAGGCCACCTGTCACTTATTAAGTCACTGAGTAGACCTACACTGAGCGCCAGGCACAGCCTCTTCCCAAGGGTTAAGGGAGAAACAGGGTTCAAATCGACCTTGCCCTCTCACCCAGCAGCCGTTTCCAGTTCTTGATGAGGACTTTGGCCAAGGACACCACCTCCTTGTCGGAGCAGTGCTTGCGGACTCCGTTCACGGCAACTCCAATCCTGGTTGTCTTCAAGGCCAGAGAGAGGGTTAAGGGCTGGTCTGAGAATAGACATGCAGGACTGGCTGCCCCAATCGGCAGGCCCTCTCCAGCTCAACTACCACCTCCCCCCACCAAACCTGAGCCCCCCAGAGTCCTAGCCCTAACTCATGGCCGAGGTAATAACCTAATCCTGTAACTGAGGCCCTGGCCTGCTGCCCTGCCCTGCACGAGGCCCGGTGCCCAGGGCTAAAACCCTATGTGGATGGATAACTGTGGCTTTGTTGAAAAGTTGAGGCAGGGTGGAGGCAGGAGAGTGATGGGAGAGGTTGGTGACCTGGGAATCAGGACCCTCCCCATTCTCAGCCCCCTAGCGTCTTTGAGCTCAAGTTTTTCAGGGCCAGAAGTTTCTGGTAAATTTGGAAGTTCTGTGTGAGCCACACACAGATTTAAAAACAGGGGGGACTTTTCCCTCTGCCTAGATCACTGGCCTCTGAGATCCCACAATCCCAGGGTCTTGGGAATTGGGAATTGTTTCAAGAAAACAAACTAGACTTTCTCCAAGATCCAGAAGCCCCCTGCACCTGGAAGGCATCCTGCCCCCCACAGGGTGACTCAGTGTCCCACACTAGGAGGTCTGCCGCTCCCTCAAGCCCCACCTTGGAAATTCCTCCCAGAGCCCCTCCTTGGAGGCCCCACACAAGCTCCCCCACAAGCTCTTTCCCTCCCCCGCAAGCTCTCCCCCCAGAGGTCCTGCCCCCAGGGCTTCCCGTCCCCACCCCACCTGGAGCAGTTGGACGGACATCTGACAGCTGTGCAGCTTCTTCAGAAGGTCCAGGGCCCCTTCCTGTGGGAGGCCACAAGGTGAGAACTGAGGCCCTGGGTTCTGCCCAGGCCTCTCTCTATTGTATGGGGTTGGGGGTTGGGGACAGGAAGGAAGGAGAGAGACAGCAAGATTCTGTCCCAGACCAGTTCTCCAGCTCCCTCCCCCACTGCCGGGCTGGGTTCAGACCTTGTGAGCCAGCCCTGCCCTACTACTCGCCCTGATCTCCAGCCTTTGGTTCTGTTGTGCTACCCACCAAGCACGCCCTCCCCTTCCCATCTCTCCTTCCAAAATGAATTATTTCCTGGCTTTGTGTTGTTCTGGGGTCCATAGACTCCTTCCCTCACTCTCCAACTGTGAGCTTTGCAGGGTGAGGACTGTGGGCTTTTTTTAAAAAAAACAAACAAACAAGCTTTCTTGAGGTATATATGACATACAATAAACTGCACAATTTTAGTGTGTACAATCTGTGTAGTGTACAATTTGAAGAGTTTTGACATTCGTGTCTTCCCATGGAAATAGCACCACATTCAAGATAAAAACACAGCTACCATGTTACCTCATGTTCCTTTGTAATCCACTCCTTCCCCAATCCCCGACCCCAGGTGGCCACTATTCTGCTTTCTGATCTTGTTTTTGGTTTTTTTTTTGTTAGAGTCTCACTCTTGTAGCCCAAACCGGAGTGCAGTGGCACGCTCATGGCCATTGTAGTCTCGACCTGCTGGGCTTAGGTGATCCTTCCACCTCAGCCTTCGTAGTAGCTAGAACTACAGATGCACGCACAGATGCACACACAGATGCAGATACTACAGATGCACGCCACCACGCCCAGCTAGTTTTTTGTGTGTGATTTATTGTAGAGATGAAGTCTCACCAAGTTGGCCAGGCTGGTCTCGAATCCCTGGGCTCAGGCAATCCTCTCGACTCAGGCAATCCTCTCGCCTCAGCCTCTCAGTGCTGGGTTTACAGGCTTGAGCCACCACTCCCAGCAGCTGACCTTGTATTTTTAAGAATTTTACATAAACAGCATATGTGGCATGAACCCTTTTAAAATCTAGCATCCTTCACTTAGCAGAATTATTCTGAGGCTCATCCATGTTGCCTCATCAATCAGTTGTTCCTTTTCATTGCTGGGTAGTTTTCCATTGTACATATATACCACTATTTGTTTATACGTTCACTTACTTATGGGACCTTTGGATAGTTTCTACTTTGAGGCTACTACAAATCAAGCTTCTAAGAACATTCATGTTCAAGTCTTCGTGTGGACAAATACTTTCATTCCTCTTGAGTAAAGAGAAGTGCTTTAAGCAGGGCTCGGTGGCTTAGCCTGTAATCCCGCGCCTTTGGGAGGCTGAGGTGAGTGGATTGCCTGAGCCTGTGGGTTCGAGACCCGCCTGGGCAGCA
>NW_007249716.1:333799-338249 GCF_000164805.1 Carlito syrichta | reverse complement strand
AAAAAAAAAAAAAAAAAAAAAAGAGAAGTGCTTTAATCTCCGAGACCATAGGGCTCAGCGTAGAGCCAGTGCTCTGCATAGAGCCACTGCTCCCTGAGTGAATGAACTTGTGAACAGACATAGCAGAAAGAAGGCAGGAGGGAGAAAAAGGAGGCTCAGATGTGAAAATCTGCTGGCTGCCAGGTCCTGCACACCCCAAGTCATTTCAGTCCTTTCCTTCCTTCCCACCCCCTTCCTAGACGCCAGCCCTGACCTCCTGTCCTGAGACAGTTCCTTGGAAACACTGACTGTGTCCTTTATGTCCCTTTCCTTGGCCCTCATCATGTGGTTCCAGCTGCCAACCCCACCCTGCCAGGACCTGGACCAGATTCCAATGGCTGCCCTCTGTCAGTCCTCAGGCTCCCTTAGGACTTGGGTTCGCAGTATATTTTCAGAGGCATGATCTGTGGGTATGTGTGCTTATGGATGTACAACTCCAAACGTAACATTAGGGAAAGACTTACGATGTGCTGGACATTCTTCTAAGTATTTTACCTGTATGATCTCACTTAACTCTCACACAATGACCCTCTGAGGTAGGTCCTGTTTACTAGCCCCATTTTTACAGAACTATTATTATCCCATTTTCACAGACGAGCAACCCAAGAAACAGAGAGGTTAAGTAATTTGCCCAAGGGTACATACTTTGTAAAGAACTGAGCTAGGGTTCAAATTCAGGCCTTTTGGGCTTTAGCCACTATACCCACTGTGTTGGTGTGGGCATATATCCGTCTGGACACGCATAGTCATGGAATATCAACATGGACAAATGCAGTGTTGTGCTTGCTGGTGAGCATTTGACAATCAGTTCTCAAGAGGAAAAGGCCTAACTTGTAGGGTTTGCCAGTTTCTTTCTTTCTTTCCTTTTTTTTTTGAGTTGGAGTCTCACTCTGTCACCCAGACTGGAGTGCAGTGGCCGCTCCCAGCCACCGCAGCCTCGACCTGCTAGGCTCCGGCGATACTTCCACCTCAGCCTTCCACGCAGCTGGAACTACAGGCGCATGCTACCACAACCGTCTAATTTTTTGATTTCTTGTAGAGATGAGGTCTTGCCAAGTTGCCCAGGTGGGTCTCGAACCCGCGGGCTCAGGCAGTCCACTCACCTCAGCCTCCCAAAACGCGGGATTACAGGCTGAGGCACCGAGCCCGGCTAAGTTTGCCAGTTTCTGTAACTCCTCCTATGACCAATTTCAAGCACCAACATGCTGTCACTGAACTGAAGGAAGTTTCAGGAAGAGCTGTGCAGCACCATACTATCATATAGTATTTCCATACAGATATAATAGAAGAAAAATTGCTTCTGACTATAGATGATAATGTAATATAGTAAAATAGTTAGAAAGTGATGACTTTGGAGGATATATTGCCTTTGTTTTTAATATATTTATTTAATTGTAAGCAGATAACTTGATTTTTTTTTTTTTTTGAGTCAGAGTCTCACTCTGTTGTCCAGGCTGGAGTGCAGTGGCACACTCATGGCCCCTGCAGCCTCTACCTGCTGGGTTCAGTTGATTCTTCTGCCTCAGCCTTCCAAGTAGCTGGAATTACAGGTGTGTGCTACCACGCTTGATTAATTTTTTGACTTCTTGCAGAGATGAGGTCTTGCCAAGTTGCCCAGGCTGGTCTCAAACTTGCGGGCTCAGGCAATTCTCTCACCTCGGCCTCCCAAAGTGCTGGGATTATAGGCTTGAGTCACCGCGCCCAGCCAGATAACTTGATTTTAAAAAATTAATGCCAATGTTTAACAACCAGCCTGCACCATTCCTGAAAATTCAACAATCAGCGTTAAGCCAGTACCAGAGTGCCACTTGGGTATACGGCTCTGTATGTCATGGCTGTATAACTCGGCCACAGTGGGGAAGAGTGGCCTGGAGCTGGGGCTGTAACCAGGTTCACAAAGCCTTGTGCAAATGTTGCTGGGTGTGTCTCTCTGAGAACACCTATGGGATATGTGGCCAGCAGTATTTCTGGTCCAGGTGTGGGGCTGTGATAGACAGCTCCAGGCTCGACTGTATCTGTCTTCATGAGACGATGCCTTTGTTATAATGACCGAATGTGTAGATGTGGCTGACTGCGAAGTCTGTGGCTTTGCATGTCTGTGTGTAGCTGTGCTGTGTGCACACGTGTAGTTGTCTAGATGTATCTTGCTGCATCTATAATGGTCAGTGCATGTCACATGGGTTAGTGTGCCTGTCATGTCAGTGCCTCATATGCAGTTAGTTTCATAGCTGCCTGTTTAGCGATTGCTGTGTGTGGCTGCATGTGTGTAGCTATGCCTGCAGATGAGTAATTGTATGTGTAGCTGTGACTGTGGATGCTTGGCTGGACGTTTGCAGCTGTTTCTGTTGGTGCACACTCTGACCATCTGACAAAGTCCTAAGAGGCTGGGACTTCAGCAATTGGCAGTAAACCCTGGGCCTGAGCTGTGACGTGGAAGATCCCGTCTAATAACAGGAAGCATGTCCTCCTCTGCCCAACCACCACTGGGCGGGCCCACTCTCACTCCTAGAGCATGCTCCACCCTTCTCGGCCAGATGCCCAGTGCTCTGTGCCCACCCAGATGCTGCCAAGAGATCAGGCACAGACGTGGCCATGGTTAAAAACTGGCTCTACGCTGCAGGAACCCTGCAGCCACACTTGCACCTTTCCTGGGGACAGCTCTGGCACTTCCACAGGAACTCCAGACCCAAGGGACACCATTTCCTCTTCCCATTTCACAGAAGGAAACCGAGGCCCAGAGAGGGAAAGTAGAGTGGCCTGCTTAGAGCCATAAAAGGGGTGAGGCAGGTCCCTTCCTCCTCAGCCAGAGCCCCACCCCAAGTCTTTCCCAGGGTCTCCTCTAAGCCTCTACATCCCACCCTATCCCTTTCACTCAGAGGTCCAGAATTTCTTTCCTGGCCCAAGCCTGGGGTCAGTAAGAGGGCTGGGCCGGGATAACTTGTCTACTTGGAATGCAATACCCAGGCTCTACCACCCCTAACTGGGAATATGCCCCCCATGACATGAGGCTCCATTGTACTGAAGATTTTGGAGGAGCCCGGAATGCCGGCAAGGAGAGGCTGGGAGCGTGAGGGTGAGAAGCTCCCAGCACTCTGCAGGATTGTCCTGTCCCTTTCTGGGTTTACCTGGTTGCTTGGAAGCAGGTCTCATTCACCAGCTCTTACCAAGCACCAGTCTGAGTCCTGCTAAGGGTTTTACATACCTGTCTCATCTCTTCCATACCACTGCTGCCAGCAGAGACAGTGACACCCCTTCCCCCGAGGCAGGTAACCTCACCTCCTTACAGATAAGAAAACTGAGGCTCTGGCCCTTACATGGACACCAAGTCATTACTGCTCAGGGTCTACTCTGGGTTTCCCCTACATTTCATGGCTCCAGGGACCCTTCTGCTTGGCCACTCTCACTGGCTCTAAATTTCACTTAGGGCCTCCCCCCCTTCTCAAGCTCCTAGGGTCACAGAATGCACTGTAAATGTAGGTCCTGCTGCAGCCACACGGCTATGGATGGGGAGAGGAAGGGGACCCTGAGACAGGGCAGGGTGGAAGAGGTGTCCACGGGGAGCCCCTCCTTCCCAGGGTGAGCCCAGGCCCTCCAGGACCCAAGGCCAAATTTGCTCTGGCCAGGCCACCTGGCAGCGCCAGCCTAAGGCAAAGATCACCGGGACGATCAAATATTAACTTCCAGTCGAGCCTGAGCTCCGCCCGGACCCTCAGGTAGGGCTGTCGGGTCTGCCCGCGCCCCCCTTCTTCCGAGGCCGCTTCTCCTCCGCCCTCGCGGCCCAGGCCTCCAGCCCGGCCCCCGGCCCCCGCCCTGCGAGCCTCCGCACCTGTTCGGCCCCCGCCCGACCCGGCCCCACCCCAAGGCCAAGGGAAGGGAAAGTTACAAATAGACCCGCTCCCGGCGCCCCACGCGTGGGGTCGCGGGATCCGCAGCCTGGGCTCCTCTCCCGCAGATCCACTCTGGGGTGGGGCGGGGGGAGGGCCGTGGCTCATTACCGCTTCTCAGCCCAGGTTTCTCGGCCCCTTCTCGGGCCACCCAGGATTCGGCCCCCTCCCCCAGCCTCCCGCCGCCGCTCCCCGCTGTGAGCCCCAGACTCCGAAAGTCCTTTCCCGGCTCCAGGTCTCGTCGCCACTTTCCCGTGCCCTGCACGAGCCGCCCGGGGGTGAACGCTGCACGTCCAGAGGGGCGTGCACGAGCCGCGCCTCCGGGGCCGCACCGTCCCCCGGGGCCGTGCACACGCCCACCGCGAGGTGCCCAGCCAGTGTCCCCAGGGGGTCCTGGGCCCTGCACCCACCACGCCTCCCTCGGGTCCCCGAGTCCCGCACGCGCCTGCAGAGCGCCCAGCCAGCCTGCCCCCGCGTCCCCCCTCCCCCGGGACTCCAGGCTGGCTTGCGCCGCGCCTCCCGGGGGG
>NW_007249716.1:322056-333420 GCF_000164805.1 Carlito syrichta | reverse complement strand
GGGCGGGGCCGCTGTCCGGGCTTCGAGCGGCAGTGGCGGCGCGGAGGGCGCCCGAGGGTGCCCGGGGAAGAGTTCTGGGCTCCCGCGTCTCTGCACCGCCAGCAGCTCAGGGCGGGAGGACCTGGCTCCTGCCTGAGCACACGTGGAAGTCACTCGGGTGCGCGCCAATCATGTTTTTGTGCAGATCGGTAGATCCAGCTCTGTGCTAACCTGAGCTCTCTCCGCGCATACGGCCCGCGCGTGCCACGTGTACCCAGGCTCTCAGTTTCGGTCTGGACAAGCAGAACTGTTTGCTCGCTACTTTGTTTGCGAGGTTTTACATCTCTAACAACCTCCCAGCGCTGAGGATGCTGCTGATCCCAGGACCACGCTTAGTAGCCAGTGCACCAAACTGAGAAATACATCCAGGGGCGCAGGGCCCTTTATTTACTCAGGCTCAGGTCACTGCCTCCCCAGTGGGGCTGGGCTTGGAGGGGTCATCTTGGTGGAGGGGAGAAAACACAGTTGTGCCTATCACCCCCAGCTGTGCAAAGATTGCCTTCCTGTGAGATGACCTCCAAGTGTCCCCTGTAGACCCAGTTCTCTACCTCAACAAGTGGATTTAATTGGCAGAAAATCATCTTCCTATGAGGGGGGTGTAGGGCTCAAGGACATGGAAGGGAGGCATGAAAAGGGGTCCACAGAGTGTGCAGGTTGGAGTGAAATCTTGATTTTCCTGAGAGAACCCCATCCCAACTGGGGTCACAGAAGCAGTCTGGTGTGGACGCTTGTCTTCTAATGCTGTGTGCCCGACTCAGATCAAGATAGGACAAGGTGGTTTTTTTCATTCATTCAACAAGTATGTATTGAATGTTCAAGCAAAGAACAAGACAACCAACTCCAGCAACCTTAAGACTCAGCCCAGGGGCAAGAGAATCCTTAAACAAATAGGACATGGCCAATTACTATATTTATCACAGCTGGGGTGAAGGCAGGAAGAAGTAGACACTGTAAGGACACATTGAGGAGAACTGCATCCGTTGGGGCATCATTGTCTCTGAAAAACTGGAGTTTGAACTTTGGGCTGAAGTGCAGAGTGGGAATTCAGGGGAGGAGGAAGAAGCATTCGCTCATTCATTCGACATATACTGACTGAGCACCTACTCTGTGCCAGGCATTTCTCACTCTGGGCATCCAGAGAGAAAGAAAACTGTCCCCTCCTCCTGGAGTTTCGAATGTGCAAAGCTCAGGGATAGGAGGGTGCTTGGTGTGTCAGTGTTGGAGGAACTAAGAAATCGGTGTGGCTGCAGCAGAGGTGAGAGTGCGGGAGAGGTGGTGGGCAGGACCTGAGCACCCAGAGCCGCAGGCCACATTTGAGAGGTTAGACTTTGATGGTCTGGGATTCCAGAAGGCCTCTTGGCCAACCCCCAACTAAGCCCCTCTGGTTGAGGGGACAGCAGCCTGAGACTACTTAAAATTGCCTTCTTTAAAAAAATAGACTTGATTTTCCTCAAACTTCCACCCAGTCCCCACCCTGAGCAGTGTGACATCAAAAGAAGCCAAGACTCCTCCATCAATCATCGCGATTTGAAGGATCCTAACAAAACATGGAGTCCAGCTCCTCCATTGTGCCCAGAGAGGGCAATAACCCGCTTAGGGTTCCATGCTCGACTGTATGACCCTGTTGGTGCCTACCTGTCCACCCTGGAGGTCAGCTGGAGATAATTCCTGGATATGCTTTGAACAGCTTCCCACATCTCTCAGATCGAAGGCTTTGGGTCAGGTGGGGAATTGATGCTCCTAGAAAGAACACCGCCACCAGCAAGAAACCAGAGTCGCTGGTAAACACCCAGTTCCTTCTCTTTTAGTGGGATAACATGAAGGCATGTCCTAATCAATACCATCTTTCACAGGTCCCCAACAAAATTTAGAGACAGGGTCTTGCTCTGCTGTCCAAGCTGGAGTGCGGTGCTGTGATCATAGCTCCCTGCAGCCTCTATTTCCTGGGATCAAGTGATCCTCCTGCTTCAGCCTCCTGAGTAGCTGGGACTACAGTGCGCACCACCACGCCCAGCCCTTTCTTGCTTCTTCACCTTCTGTTTTACTTCTCTATTCCTTCATTATACATCATGGGATCACTTCACAAATAAACTACTCGTTCCCAAATCCTTGTCTCAGGGCAATCAACAGAGACAGTGGCCCAGCCAGAACTTCAGGTCTCTAGACTCCTAATCCAGTGCTCTTTCCAGTTTCTCCACCTCAGCACTACTGACATTTTGGACTGGATACTTCATTGCTGTGGAGGGCCGACCTCTGTACTGTGAACTGTTTGGCAGCATCCCTGACCTTTGTCCACTAAATGTCAGCAGTACCCTCCAGCTGGGAACAATCACTACTACCTCAGCCTTACCAAGAGTCCCCTAAGGCAAAACACCTGGATGCAGACCACTGCTCACACCAGGCCATCCCCCTTGCCAGGTCCAGAGAAAGAGCTCCAAGCCTCAAGTTTCTTTTCCCTTACCTATTGATCTTCAGGCCACATAATGAAATCACTGGAATTTACCCCTCAAAATCTTTTATTAGAGATGAGTGAAATTACAAGTCTGAGATGAACAAAATCAGACGTTGGGGGCTCAGAAGACAGACCAGTCAAGTCTCCTGGGTGACAGCCCTGCTTCCCCAGCCACACAGCACCATCGGCCATTGGTGTTCTCTGGTTTCCCCTGCTGGATTGCACAGTATCCAGCAATCGTGAAGTTGAGATGTTAGTGGTTGACGATGGCTTAGGCATATCTGCTTTCTATCTGGGGCTGAGTAATGGTGGACTTTCTGGCACAGAGAAGCAGCACCTTGAAGTCTCTGCCATCCCATTTGCATCACTCTCCCTTCTCCTTTCTTGGCCTCTCACTTCTCCCAGACTAGAAGGCTTCTGAGTTGGCCAAGAGAAAGAGAAGGAAAGTGGGATCTGTAAACTCCGACCACTCCTCTCCTTCCTGCTACATCAAGGAGACAGGCGAGTGAGTCTTGCTCTGCTTCCTGGCTGGGGAATGGAGAGAGCCCAGGGCAGGCTGTGCTGTCCCTCAAAAGGAGTGACATGCAGAATATGTATTTAACAGCCAGTACAGCATGGGCATTGGACAGCAATGGAGACGGGCTGTAGACAACTGCAATGATCACACAGGCAGAAACCAGCTGATCATCGGTCCCGCCCCTGGCCCAGGCCCATGCCCTGGAATCTGAATCTGTCCATTCCCAAGCCCAATCCTTGAGACCTGCTTTCCACCAAAGGACTATACCTGCAGGGCCCTATTCTGATTCATGTGGCTTCTGAAGTGCCTAATACAGGTCTGGACATAGACCAGGAATTTAGTAAAGAAATACTAGACTAATAAATGGCCGAGAAGACAGTCCCTAGTCTGGCAGAGTCCCTGATCTGGAAGTGAGTGATGGACAGCGGCCTCACCCTAGTGAAGACCACAAACTTGTGGGAGAAACAGTCCTGGTCTGATGAGAGACTGAGGTTCTGTAGCAAAGGCAGCTCAGGAGTACGCAGATGGAGCCGCAGGGCTCCCTGACCCCTGGGGGTAAGGAGATAGAGAGGAAAGAACCACTGTCAGCCCTAACATGGGAGGGCCAAGTATCCTTTGCAGGTGCATGGCCCATTGCAGGAAGAAGGCCAGCCACAGAGGCACAAGGGACAGAGAGAACAAGACCCAAGAGAACGAATGCCTCAGCCCCTCGGTTCTGTGAGGTCACGTCCCAGCTCTGAATGTTGGGGTCCAGCATGAAGCATGCAGGGGCCAGCAGGGGACTAGTCTTGCAAAAGTTGCACAGAACTTGCTGGGAGAACCCTGGACCTTGAGCCATCTCCTTCAGTGAAGCCAACCTGTGGAAAGAAGGGTGACACTGACATTTTCTTTTTTTGCTTTTTTTGTTTTTGAGTGGACTCTCACTGCGTCGCCCAGACTGGAGTGCAGTGGCGTGCTCACAGCTATGCAGCCTCAAACTTCTGGGTGCGGATGATCCTTTCTGCCTCAGCCTTCCAAGTAGCTGAAACCACAGGCATGCGCTATCACACCCAGCTAATTTTTTGATTTATTGCAGAGATGAGGTCTTGCCAAGTTGCCCAGGCTGGTCTCGAACCCATGGGCTCAGGCAGTCCTCTCACCTTGGCTTCCCAAAGTGCTGGGATTACAGCTGTGAGCCACCACACCCAGGTACACTGACATTTTCTAAGCACCTATTACATATTCAGTTTCAGATCTGTCCAATTGTGAGTAGATTAAATTATTCCCATTTTACAATGAAACTGATGCTTGAAGAAGTGAAGCCACTTGTCCAAAGTCCTTCACCCTAAGGCCTGAGCTGCTGTTATCACAAATGCCACAATAATAGGCATCAGTTAAATGCCACTTGATAGATACTTGGTTTTCAGGGCAACAGTGGAACCAGGATGTGGACACAGATTTGTGCCTGATGCCTAACTCTGGTGGACCGAGATGATGATTCCTGAGGACCAGCCCTCGTCCCTGCACCCCCCACTCTCATGACAACCACTACCATCCCTGAGGAATCCCAGGGGAACGAACAGGAACAGAGGAGGCTCCCTTCCCAACATGCTGGCTCTGATCTATGCTCACTCCCGGTTCGACTAAGTACTCATAATTGCTGGGGACTTTGTGATTAGGCAGGGAGAAGCTGGATTAAGGATGACAGCTCTTGCCCTGTCCCTGTCACATCCCTCTACGCCTGGCATCTGGAAGACCCTGCAGATCCAGGAGACTCCTGTACAGGGGACGAGTCAGGCAGACCAAGGACTGGTCCATGGCCATGCTAACCCTGCCTCCTCTGCAGAGAAGCGACTCCTTCTCTGAGCGACTGACCTGGCCCACACAGACTTGCTCATTGTACCCTGGGAAGAAGCCAGAGCTTGGGCCTCATCACCTCTGCATCCTCAAGGCTTCCTGAGCTCCACCCCACCCTGGCCTGGAACAGGGAGAGAGGAGTACCTAGACAGGGACTAGCCAGACTGTGGCTACCTAGAGGTCTCCCACCCAATACCCCTACTCTTGACCAACTCTGGCTCCCAGGGGCCCTACCATTGCCCCTTGAACCCCAGTCCCAGAGCTCCTACCGGCACATTCCTTCGGGGTGGAGGCTGCCTGGCTGAAGGACCATCTTCTAGGCTGCGGCCCCCTCGCCGATAGGAGCGAGTGCTCTCCGAGCTGGAAGGCAGAGAAAGGTCAGAGTGACCCTGGGGCCCAGAGAATGAGAGAAGGGAGAGGATGGATCCCAGGCTGGAAGTGGAGACCAGGTAAAGACCCCCATCGATAACCTCTAGAACAAGTCACACTGGTGGAGGCTAAGCCTCTTCTATTCTTTTTTTTTTTTTTTTTTTGAGTTGGAGTCACACTGTCACCCAGGCTGGAGTGCAGTGGCACACTCACAGCCACCGCAGCCTCCACCTGCTGGGTTCAGGTGATCCTTCCGCCTCAGCCTTCCAAGTAGCTGGAATTACAGGCATGTGCTACCACACACAGCTAATTTTTTGATTTACTGTAGAGATGAGGTCTCGCCAAGTTGCCCAGGCTGGTCTCGAACCCGTGAGCTCAGGCAATCCTCTCACCTCGGCCTCCCAAAGTGCTGGAATTATAGGCATGAGCCACCGTGCCCAGCCAGCCTCTTCTATTCTAATTTTAGTGACCAGGGTCCCAGGCTCCTCCCCAGTTCTCTGGGCAGGGTTTGGGAGCAGGTGTGTGAAGGGAGAGGGGCCTAATCAACATCCACCCAAGTCACGGGTCTCCCAGAGCTGGAACGTGACCCAGTTTTTACATAGCTACTTTTTAGAGGTGGGGAAATAAAAGGATACTCAGAGAGGTTAGGAGACTTGCTCAGGTTGCACAGCTGTGCCCTCACAAACCTGAACCTGACAGGGAGATACATCTCCGAAAGGGTGGTCCCAGGTGTCAGGCTGGGTCGGGAAATGCCTGGGGGCTCCCGGAGGCCCTCCTCAGAGCCAGGTGGGCCTTGGCTGGGACCCCCAGCTTCCATGGGGCTCATGAGGCTGGAAGAGGAGGAAACTGGACTGCTCAGACTCTCAGGGACCTCAGGAGGCTCCGAACTCAGGTTGGGGACTTCAGAGCGATCTGGAATCAGAAATGATAAAGTCTGTTTTTATCACTTGCTCTGTGCTCAAGTTCAAAGCAGTGTCCGGCCTCTAGTGTCTCTCATGGTTCTCCCCCAACTGCCCACTCCCCATCCTCCTCTCCAGGACTCTCTTTGAGAGCCCTTCATTTTCATGCAGCCTTCATTTTCAACAGCCAGGGCCATGCTGACTCAATTTTTTGCTTCCACCCACACCTCTTCAGTTCGGACTCTCCTGCCCATTCCTCAGGTTCAGCTCAGTGGGGGTAGGTGCCACCCCCACCAGGAAGCCTTCCTACACCATCCACCAACCCCGGCAGGACATGCTCCCCCACTTCCCTGACCTCCCAGAACAAGCCTGTTCATTCATTCAACAAATAGTTCTTGAGAACAGCCAGGCTCTGTGCTAGGCGCTGGAGAAAGAATACTCAACAAAACTTTCAAAGTTCCTGTCCTTTAGGATTTACATTTCATATCACATTTTGCCTTGTATTTCAATTTACTGTATTTGTTTCTTTTTCTTTTTTTTGAGTTGGAAGTTCACTCTGTCACCAAGGCTGGAGGGCAGTGGCATGCTCCCGGCTACTGCAACCTCAACCTGCTGGGATCTGGCGATCCTTCTACCTCAGCCTTCCAAGTAGCTGGAACTACAGGCATGCACCACCATGCCCAGCTAATCTTTTTTTATTTATTGTAGAGATGAGGTCTGGACAAGTTCCCCAGGCAAGTCTCGAACCCACAGGCTCAGGCAATCCTCTCACCTTGGCCTATCAAAGTGCTGGGATTATAGGCATGAGCCACCGTACTCGGCCTGCATTTCAGTTTCTATCTCCCCCACCAGAATGTGTCTTGGTGGCTCTCAAAGGACTCAGGATGAAGCAGATGCTCAGTAAACTCTTTCTCTCTCTTTTTTTTGAGCCAGGGTCTCACTCTGTAGCCTAGACTGGAGTAGTGTGGCATAATCACGGCTCACTGCAGCTTCAACTTCCTGGGTTCAGGTGATCCTTCCATCTCAGCCTCCTAAAGCAGCTGAGACTAGTGGTATGTGCCACCGTGCCTGGCTAATTTTTCAATTTTTTTGTAGAAATGAGGTCTAGCTGTGTAGCGTAGGCTGGTCTCGAAGTCCTGGTTTCAAGTAATCCTTTTGCTTCGGCCTCCCAAAGCACTGGGATTACAGGTGTGAGCCCTTGCACTCAGCTCTCTTTTTCAGTGAAGCATTGAGAAATTTGGAAAAAGGCAGACCTGGGTTTGAATCCCAGGTCAGAGACGTATTAGCTATGGGATCCCAAGTATGTTGCTAAGTATCTCTATTCCTCAACTTGTAAGGGGAAGATGATAGACCCTGCCTAAGAGGTAACTGTGAGGATCATGTAGACCCACAAGTGTGGGCTTAGCTGGGTGCCCTGCACAGAGTGGGCCCTCAGCGAGTGGCATGCATTTTTCTGAGCATCTTTCTGGTCAGCCAACTGTACCTCCACTGGTGTGTCTTGTGCTCCCTTGGATCACAGCCCGAGCACAGGTTTTGGCCGGTAAGGGTGGGGGGCAATCCTCACTCTGGCTCTGAGGGGTAGCTGCTCCCAGGCTGGCGGTGGTCTCATAGATCTTGTTGCTGATGTCCAGCCTCCCAGTGGCCCAGCGGGCCTGGGCCTGGAGCTTCAGAGGGCAGTGCTGCTGGGGTAAAAGCATAAGGGGGAAGACAGCCTGGGGCCTCCAATTCAGTCCTGCCCCTCCTCACACCAAGCCCAATCCTGCCCTCTCCTTCTGCCACCTAGAGACCGGAGGGGCAAGGGCTGGAACCCACCTTCTCTTCCTCATCCTCCTCACTGTCAGAGCCAGGCTCCATGGAATTTCCCCAGGAATAGTCCACATGCAGAGGGAAGGCGAGGGTCCCAGCCTGGGCCTGCTCCAGCTGCCAGAAACAGAGGCTTGGCAGTTCAGAGGGTCAGGGGCTAAGCAGGGAGAAAGGAAAGTTCGGGGGCTCCGTCCTAGACCTCACCAGCTCCTCACACTCCTTGTGCTGCTTCTTCCTGGCTATGTCCAGAGCTGTCTCTCCTGCCTCGTTCACTGTGGGCGTAAAGTCAGGGGGCATGGTCAGGGTCATTATAGCTTAGAAATTAACATGGACCTCTGGAATCAGAGTGTCTGGATTTGAATCCTGGCTCTGCTGCTTTCTGGCTATGTGACCTTAGGCAAGTTACCACTCTGGGATATAATTGTCTCATCTATGAAATGAGTAAAAAACTTGTAAATACCTGACAAGGTTGTTGTGAGGATTCAATTAACTAACATGTGTAAAGCACTTGGCCCCTTACCAGGTTTGTGTTAAATAGTAAATGGTAGCCATTACAGTCATTATTATTCAGATGTAGCTAATATTAATTTGGTTAGGCACTTCCAAAAATAACATTTTATTTTATCCTTTTAGCAGACCTTCTAGGTCAGTGGCATTATTCCCATTTTACAAGTGAGAAAGCTGAGGTTGAAGAGATAAATGGCAAACCCCAAGATGACAGAGAAGCAAGCCAGAATTAGAACCCATGTCTGGGTCAGCAATGGGAGTCTGTGGAGGAGGTACTGGAGTCCCACCTGTGCTGAGGGAAGCTCTCCCCTTCAGCAACAGCTTGAGGCAGTCGGGCTGGTTGTGGAGTGCAGCACAGTGCAGGGCAGTGTTCCCGTCAGCAGCCTTGGCGTCCAGGTGACCACTGGGGGAGGAGAGTTCAGGGAGAGAGGGAGGGGAACAGACCAATGAAGATCAAAGTCAGGGGGAAAAGTGGGAAGGAAAGGAGTAAGGAGAGTGGGAGAAGAGGAGAAAAAGTGGAGGGAGTGTGAGGGGGTAGACAGATAGGCAGAGAGGTTCTCACCCATTCTGGATGATGAAATCCACCAGAGGCAGGGAGGCCTGGTTGGCAACTTTGACAGCCAAGTGCAGGGCGAGCTCTCCAGGTACCTGAATACATGTCCGCACCTCTGAGTCTCCCCACAGTCCACCTGCCCCCAACCCAGAGTTACCCTCCTGAACTCTTGCCGCCCCTGACATCCCGAGACAAAGCTGCCAGAACCGCTGAGAGATGAAACTGAAAGGATGAAGCCTCATGTTCAGGAGGAAGGTGAAGGATCATTCTCTCATGTTTTCTTCAATGATTCTGCTCCCAACAGAAGGTTTTCCCCAAACTTGGCTCTTGGCCCTGGGCTCCTCTTCCTGCTCTCACTTCCCCACAAAGACCTCAGCAATCATGTGTTTTCAGTGATTGCTCATGTGCTGGCTGCTCAAAAAAAAAAAATTTTCTTTTTTTTTTTGAGTCAGAGTCTCACTCTGTTGCCCAGGCTAGAGTGTAGTGGTACACTCATAGCCACTACAGCCTCGACCTACTGGGCTCAGGTGATTCTTCCAAGTAGCTGGAACTACAGGCGTGTGCTACCACACTTGGCTAATTTTTTACTTATTGTAGAGATGAGGTCTCACCAAGTTGCCTGGGCTGGTCTCGAACCCATGGGCTCAAGCAATTCACTCACCTCGGTCTCCCAAAGTGCTGAGATTACAGGCTGAGTCACCAAGCCTGGCCGAATTCTTACCTCACCTAACTGCTGTGCCCTCACTTCCCTCTGGACAGCCCACCAAGATATCAGACAGACATCTCAAAAACGTCAAACTAAAAAAAAATTTTTTTGGTAGACATAGTCTTTCTGTCACCTAGGCTGAGTGTGGTGGTATGATTATATCTTATCACAGCCTCAAAAACCTGGGCTCAAGCAATCCTCCTGCCTCAGCCTTCCAAGAGGCTGGGACTGCAAGCACACACCTCCAAACCTAGTTAATTTTTTTTCTTTTTTGTAGAGTCAGAGTCTTGTTATGCTGCCTAGGCTAGTCTCAAACTCCTGGTTTCAAGTGGTCCTCTTGTCTTGGTTTCCTAAAGTGCTGGGATTATAGGCATGAGCCACCACACCTGGCCAAAGACATCCAATTTCTGATGTCCAATCAGTCAGCAGCTCCTGTTGATCTTTCTTTGATGTCCTTTCTCCCTGTTCACATGTTTGTCACTAGAATAGCTAAAGGAATGACCTTCCCTGCTCCAATGTAACTTACCATTACCCATTCCCAGGACTATTTAAGGAAATAAAAAATATGCTAACATTTATTGCATACCCATTAGGCACTAGGCCCTTTATATACATGACTAAATTTTCACTTTAACCCTGTGATGCTATTATTAATCCATTTTACACGTGAGGAAATGAGATTCAGAAAAGTTTAGTAACCTGTTTAGACCACACAGCTAGAAAAAGACAGCCAAGATTCCCACCCAGATCTGCTTGACTGAAGTTGTGCTCCTTCCCATTTACTCCTACAGTGGGTGGGATTTGAGCACCTGTCAGAGGTGGGGCACAGGGAAGTAATAGCTAGTCCTAGAGAAGAACATGGGAGTATGTGACTGCAGGCGGTTACTAGTGGCCCTTGGAGGGGGTTCTCACCTGTGTGTCAGGCCCTGGTAGTGGCTGTCCAAAGTCCTGCCCATTGGCAAAAGCCTCCAGTACCGACAGGAGGTCCCTGTTGCAGATGGCTGTCCAGAGTCTCTGAGGCTCAGGTGTGGACCGTCGTGCAAACCTGTGCTCCACATACTTGGCCACAATGTAGTCCCGGCGGGAGACCCTACCAAAAATCGGGCTGTCAGAGCATGAACCATTTCTATCCAGCTGACCCTGGAACCACGCCACAGGGTATACAGGTCTCCTTTTCCCCAGAGTCATGTCCTAGAGATGTTCAGATCTGAGGACCCCCGACTTCGGAACCAAGATCCTTCCAAGACCCCAGGAACCGGGGAAGCAGAATCCCCCAGGTAAGGTGCCCCTCTGTCTGAGGATCCCCTTACATGTCACTCTCAGCTGAGGGCTTTGGGCCGCCATGTGAGGGCAGTTGGGCCTCCATGACTTCATTGAAGCTCGTGTTCCCGATGTTCAAGGCCAGCTGGAGTCGTGGGAAAGTGAGGTGTTACGACCGGGTAAGGTTAGGCCAGCGCTCTCAGGAGTCTGAGTCTCCAGAGTTCAGCTTCTTGGCCTCCCTCCGGGCTCAGGCCCCGCCCCTGACTACTCCGACCCTACAAGCGCGGGCTGAGCCCGTCGGCCCAAGCCCCGCCCCCGAATCAAACCACACCCCTAAGTCTCCGTCTGGCCCCGCCCAGGCCCCGCCCCCGCCCTCACCAACAACTCCGAGGGGCCCAGCAGGTCCAAGGTGAGGGACTGCAT
>NW_007249716.1:285937-321919 GCF_000164805.1 Carlito syrichta | reverse complement strand
CTCTTCACCTCGGCGATGAGCAGCTTCGTGAGGTCCTGGGGCTCTCCGTCCTGCCCGGCGCCGGCCCAGGACCCCGGGCGGCCGCCGGGCTCCCCGAGGAAGGCGCTGCTCCAGGCTTCGTCCTTGCTGTTCTGCAGCACTGACACCCACCTGCGGAGATTGGGCGGGGCGGGGCTGAGCGGCGGGAATAGACCAGGCTCCCCTGTCCCGGCCCCAAGACTGGTCGAGGGGGCACTCACGCCTCGCACTCATGTTCGTCCTCGGCCTGGAAGTGGTACGTCCGGTTGTCTGTCGGGAGGGAAGGCGGCACCTGGCCCACAGAAATCCTGCCGGCCTTGCCAGGGCCCAGGGAGCCCCCACCAGACCTCTGGGTCCAGGGCCAGGTCAGGCTCTCTCCAGCCAGGAGTGGGGAGGGAGCATCGTGTCAGTGGCCAGCAGTAGGGGCAGTTTCTCAGAATTGACCTCCAGAGTAGGATCCCTCTGTGTGAATCCCTGGCTCCAGCGTCAGGGGAGGTCTCCCAGGGCACAGAACCCAGCTCAGAGGCAGGGTATCCTCCAAACCAACTGCCACCACCCCACTATGCCCCGCAACCTCCTGTCTGGTCTCCCTGCTTTTTCCATCTCCTTCTTTCCCGGGCCTGTACCAGCTCCCAGACTATTGTGCCCAAGGCTGTGCTCCAATCACATGCTCCACTGCTCCAAGAACCCCCATGGCTCCTTATTGCCAGGAAATAAGGTCCAAAACTTTAAGAGACATTCCCAGGCCTCATCTCACTCTACATGAACCCTCCACTCTAGCCAAACTGGCTGGACCCATTCTCCTGCTTCCATGCCTTTCATTATGCCATCCTGAATCCTGAAATGCCCCTCTTCTTCCCCCCAAAACTCTACATTCTACATGTCCTTCAAGGTTAAACTGAAATACTGTCTCCTCCAAGCAGCCTTTCCTGATTCCTCACAGCAGGGCAGGACTTCCCTCTCTCTAATCTTCTACCAAACTATATCTGCACTTCTCTTCTGGACACCCCTACACACACATCTTAAAGTCCTGGGTCCCCATATCACACCCTCGCCAAAGAGAGCTTCCTAAAAACAGGTTCTTGGTCTTTCTCAGCCTGTACCTGCCCTCACATAAAGCCTATCACCAAAGGCTCCAAAGGATGAAAAGTGAGAAACTTGAATAATAATTTCAAAACCCAGATGAACCCAATCCATTCAAATGTGATTTGCATAATCACACTTAATGTGGAAAGTGGGTACACTGTAATGTTTAACATGATGTGGGGGTGGAGTCTTTAGAAGCCTGTCTGAGGGCTGAGGATTCTGAGGCCTGCAGTAGCAGCTATTCGACATGATGTGTGGAACTGGACACAGACCTCTAACTGAAGCCTCCCAGGAGCTGACAGATCTCTTGGAGAAACCCAGGGCAGTTGTGAGGGAGAGGAGAGGGAACCACTCACGGGTGACCAGATCGAAGCACTTTTTCTCCTCGGGGTTTGGCCTCACTTGGCATGTCAGCAGGGTCAGCTTCACTGGGGGCCGGTTTATCTGTGGGAATTTGGAGGTGAAGGATGTACATATTACTCTCTGGGCCTCCCAAATTCTTTAGACCTCCATTTTCCAATCTATTAAATTGGCATAATAATCCTGTCCCATTTTGTTTCTCCTCTCCCAGCACCTAAAGCATGTGGAGTGTAGCCCAAGACCAGATTAGGCACTTTGGCTCCCATCCTTCTTCTCAAAGGGGTCTCCAGTTCCCTGCACTGGGTCGGGGGGCCAGCCTTGGAGGGAGAGCTTGACATGTGTCTGTACAGAACACCAGGAGGAGAAGACCCCTTGTGCCTAGAGACCCCACCGCGTCTAGGCCTCACCGTGCTGTGTGAGATGGTCAGGCAGCCATACTTGACTCCACACTTCCTTTTCTGCCAGACTCTTCGAATTCTAAGGCCCAGAGGGAGAGAAAGACAGTGACCCAAGGATCACACCCAACTTCCTTGTGTCAGGGAACAGAGTCCTGCCCCACTTGTATGATTTTTAGCCACATCTCTTGACCTCTTCCCCCTCTGACCCTATACCCCTCACTCTGGGGTTCTCCTCTCAGGGGTTTCCTTCCAACCGAGGAGACCCAGTCCTGCTCTTAGGAAGATTCCAGTCTAAGGGAGAAACACAGCCCTACTCTCTGGGAATACTTATTCTAAGGAGACAATGTGACTTTGGCCCTCTGAGAGCTTCTAGTCTGATGAAGAGACACAGCTTGCAACCTTAGGGAGTTCCCAAGTCCGAGAAGAGGCACAGGCTGTTGACCACAACTGATAAATTATGGTTAAACTAAGCAAGGTCAATACTGAGACCCCAAAAATAAAATGAGCAAATCCACAATCCAAAGCTACTTACCATATTAACCAAGGTAAACATTCATTGGTTTCTTTTTCAAAGTTATACTTCTCTGGTAAAATCTGATTAGTAAGTAGCAACATGAATGCATCCCATAAGGGCCCTTGCATTTTAGACTGATTTTTTTTTCCACACCAAAGAGCAAGGTAGAGTCAACACTTTCATGCCTAGGCATGTTCAGTATATTATAAAAGTTAAGAGTGAAAACACAGTAAATGCTCAGTGTTAGTAGCTGTGATTCTTCTGTAGGTTAAGAACAGCCAGTGACCATTAGCAGTCAACATTCCTGGGTGTCCTGGCCAACCCAGGACTTGATGATTTTGCATGGCCAGAGGGGAGGGTCCTGCCACCTTCAGGGAATGCACAAATGATAAAAACAGACCCTTTAGGCAGCTTCTCCAAACCTGTCATCTACCAGTAACATAACTTTGGGCAGGTTATTTAGGCTGTCTTTATTACTCACCCATCACTTTTCTTGTACAGAAAGCCCACCTTCTCAGTCCCGAACTGCTTGTTGCCTTGGTGCTGGTGGATGCTGTAGCCGCCTCCGGAGTTCTTCCGGCCCAGGTGGTCCTGTCCCTCAGACATGCAAAGGGGACCTGAGGACATCTGGGTGGGAAGAGCCCCATTCTGCCCCCGCAGGCTTCTCCAGGGACCCTGTGGGTCTCCCTCTCTCCATGGTGGGCTTTGGGGAGGGCATTCCTTTGGGGGTGGTTCAGGAGCTGACCTCTCTGCTCTCAAGCTGCAGCGTCCCTCGGAGGGAGTCCCGGAGCCGGGTCAGCTTCTGCAGCTCCTCCTCCTGGGCTTGATGCAGCTGTGGGACAGAAGATAGGAACCCATCACCAGCCAGCAAATGTGCCAGGTGCAGAGCCCAGACCCAGGGTAGCAGGGCAGCAGCCTCACTCCGTGGGCAGCAGCCAGCTCTTCCACACCCACAGATTGCCCTGGAAGGACAGGGGGCTCGGCCACTTGCCCAAGGGTGAGGCCCGACTTACTGCATGTACTGAGGCTGCCAACTTCTCGATGAAGGGTGACAGGCTTTGAGCAGCCTTCCAGCCATCTTGGAAAAAGCTAAGATGTGTCAAAGGCCAAAAAAGGGTCCAGAGAGAGATGAAAATGAGAGATGAAGCCAGAAGTGTGGGAGAAGATGTTCTAAGGATTACTGGGCACCTCCGGGCGGTATAGTCTGATGGTCAAGGACAAGAATCTCTCCTGACTGAGTTCAATCCCACTTACTAGCTTTGTGATCTCGGCAAACAAGCCTCAGTTTTCTCATCTGTAAAAAGGGATAACAGAAGCTGCTCCAGAGGTGTTGGGCTACTGAGATGATGTTGGTACTTATATGTGACACACAGGGAGCACTCCAGAAAGAGGAGCTGTGAAAGCATTGCCAATGAAGTGCAGACATCCAAAGAGACCTTGCAGGTCTGCCAGACCCTAGAGAAGGGCCTTGATCCGTGACACTGAGGGGCTAGGGGTGGGGACACAGGGAGATACCTACTTGTGCTGGGCATGGAAGAACTTGATGAGGCTCTGAAGGAAGTCGGGGCCTTGCTTCATCTGGCTCTCCCCAGCTTTGAGCAGATACTGGGGAGAGGGTGGGGCAAGATGCGTGAGGTGAGCCGAAGTCAAATACTGGGGACAAGAGGCGGCAGGCCCCACCCCAGCCTAATCCTCTTGGCCGTGTCTGAGCCTTGGTGACATCCCACAGGATCATCTGGCCAGGACTTGAGCTGAGCCTGTGACTGGTCCCCTGAGGGTTCAGGAGAGGCAGACAGAAAGGCACATCCCATCTACATCCTCACCCCAGAGCACCTTTACCTCACACATGTGCAGCTGGAAGACACGCCGCTCTCTCTGTGTGTCCTGGGCCACCTCCCCAGGGCTCCATGCTGTCACCCTGGCCCGATCCCGCTCCTTCTCCAGTCTGGCCCTAGACACCAAGGAAAGAGGCCTGAACAACTCTCATCAGCCCCCAACATCCTCCTCTCTGCCAGGGATACACAAGCGAGGGGCCGTGTGGTCACAAGGCTTTCCTGTGGGCCAGCTGTGTGGTGGATGGGGTCAATGGTGAACAAGGCAAACTCAGAGAATCCACAGGGTGGTGGGAGAGAAAGTCATGAATCAAATCGCAGCCATGCAGAGAGCTCTGGGAGAGAAAATGGGGATGCGACCTCGTTGTGGCTGCTCAGGAAGTGACATCTGAGGCCTGAGAAGCTAACCTGGAGGAAGCTAAGGCTAGAAAGGAGGATCGGACCGTGTGACAGCCCCAGACAGGTGTGATGGGGACAGAGATGGAGAAGGGGGTGGTACCAGCTGAGGTGAAGAGGGGCCAGACCGTGCAGGGCCTAATCCAGACAACATCAAGGGTCTTGGTCTTTATCCTAAGAGCCAGGGGAAGGATGTAAAGGTTTTTATGAAGGAGGTGATGGGCTCAAATGAGGGCCAGGTGAGATTTAGGGTAAACAGGACCCTGTGGGTTAGAAGACCACAAAGCGCCTTCATTCTTTATTATTTTTATAGATTAGGGGGCACAGTGCAGTTTTATCACATGCATATGTTGCGTATGGTAAAGCCTGGGCTTTCAGTGTAACCATCACCTAAATAGTGAACATTGTACCCAAGAGCCAGTTCCTTATCTCTTACCCCCTCCCACCCCTTGGAGACTCCAATGTCGATGATCCCACTCTATATACCCGTGTGTACCTGTTGTTTAGCTCCCACTTAGAAGTGAGAACGTGTGGTATTTGACTTACTGTTTCTGAGTTCTTTCAAAATGCCCTCACTCATTCTCTCTTTTTTTTGAGTTGGAGTCTCACTCTGTCACCCAGACTGGAGTGTAGTGGTTGCTCCCGGCCACCGCAGCCTCGACCTGCTGGGCTCTGCTGATCCTTCCGCCTCAGCCTTCCGAGTAGCTGGAACTACAGGCGAGCATTACCACGCCCGGCTAATTTTTTGATTTATTGTAGAGATGAGGTCTCGCCAAGTTGCCCAGGCAGGTCTCGAACCCGCAGGCTCTGGGAATTCACTCACCTCGGCCTCCCAAAGCGCGGGATTACAGGCTAAGCCACCGAGCCCAGCCTAAAATGCCTTCATTCTTTAGAGCCCATGGGGATTCCTGTTTAAAGTTTCGACAAGTATTGTTCTTTTAAGTGGAGTCAGAAAAGTCTTCCTATCCTTGTAGCTAAGCATAGCCTGGGTCTCCCCCCTCAAAGGCTGGCAGTTTTCCCTCTTTGGGGATGGGTGGATCTGTGTGTAAATGGTTTCCTGGAAATCCCACGCCCATAAGACTACCCACTCGCAGCCCGGAGAGTATTTCCACATTTCAGGCTGGGTACATGTGACCAGGAAGCCCACGTCAAGGAGATGTCTTGCTTAACAGTTTTGCTCTCAAGTGGGCGCCAGCCCTGAGCAGAGAAGACAGAGACAGAGTGGGATTAATACAGGCTCTGCTGCTTACTAGTTGCATGAGTTCCCCTCTCTGAGCCTCAGTCTCCTCATCTGGAAAATGGGGATCCTTATCTGTACCTAGACGATACAGCACGCAAAAGACATCAGCATACAGAAGACATGGCAGCTATGATTACAGGCCCTTTGAGACCTCAGTTTTCTATAAAATGAGGAAGCAATAACCTCCAATAATTTTCAGGTCCTTTCTGGCTCTAAAGTTCTGGGCCTTACTGAAGTTAGACCTCTGGGATAATGTTAATATGAAGAATCTGTCCCTGGAGACCTGTAGAACAGTTTCTCAACCTTGGAACACTGATGTTTTTGGCCAAATAATTCTTGTCTGGGGGACTGGGGGCTGTCCCATGGTTTATATGTTTAGTAGCATCCCTGACCTCTGCCCACTAGCTGCCTGTAGCATCCCCCCAGTTGTGACAACCAGAAATGTCCCCAGAATTGCTCTAGAGCAGGCTCTGCACGCTTTCTTTCTTTTTTTAAAGAAGAGGCTTTTGTTTCTTAAAGCTTTCTATACCCCAAGCAGGAGTTTGTGGAAGGGTGCTAGAGGGGGGCTTGGGGGAGGGGGTCAGGACAGATGCTTTTTTTTGTGAATCTGAAGATGAGCAGGAGAGAGGGGAGCAATGGCTGGGAAGTATATCAGCAGCAGTGCCCAGCAGCTTGCTAAGGTGGGTGGGAGACTGACTGACATCAGCTGGGAAGGAGGAGGGGGACCCCCTGGTATACACGGTTACCATGTCTTGCAGTAGTGAAAAAAAAAGTTAAATATCTATCAGTAGAAAGTGGTTAGACAAATTATGGTGTGCTTGTATGTAGGAATACTATGCAGCTGTTAAAAAGGATAGAGACCTATTTTAAGAAAGGAAAAAAACTGTATTAAAAGTGTAATACTCAATATATACTGATAACAAAAGATTAATGCTATCTTTTGAGCGAATGCCATGCTACACATTGCTATCGTAACTCAATTCAACTTTGAAAAAGTAATACATAGAAAATATCTCTTAAGATGTGGATACAAGCTAGGTGCAGTGGCTTATGCCTGTAATCCCAGCACTTTGGGAGGTGGAGGCAAGAGGATTGCTTGAGCCCACGGGTTCGAAACCAGCCTGGGTAACATGGTGAGACCTTGTCTCTACAATAAATCAAAAAATTAGCCAGGTGGGGGTGGTGCATGCCTATAGTTCTAGCTACTTGGAAGGCCGAAGTGGAAGGATCACCTGAACCCAGCAGATAAAGGCTGTGGTGGCCATGAGCATGCCACTGCACTCCAGGCTGGGCAACAGAGTGAGACTCTGACTCAGGAAAAAAAAAAAAAAGATGTGGATACATTTTTTTGGCACTCCAGTATACAGTTGGCCCTTTGTATCTGTAGATGCAGAATAGGAGGATATAGAGGACTGACTAAAGGGCTTAAGCATCCTCAGATTTTGGTATCTGTGGTGCTCCTGGAAGGAATCCCCCATGGATATCAAGGGATGACTGTAAGACATGGAAAGATGTTTACTCCAGAGTAAATGGACAAAAAGCAAACCACAATATAGTACAGGAGCTAGAAATGTGGATTCTGGATTTGAACGGTAGCTCTTCATTTAACCTTTATAAGTAATTCTAAGCTTGTTTCCCATTTAAACTGTAGTCCCCCTTATCTGTAGTTTTGATTGCTGTGGTTTCAGTTATTCACTGTCAACCTCTGTCCAAAAATACTGAAAGGAAAACTCTAGAAATAAACAATTTTTAAGTTTCAAATTACATGCTATTACGAGTAGCGTGTGAAATCCTGTGCCTTTCTGCTCCATCCTGCCCAGAACATGAATCATCCCTTTGTCCAGTGTACTCACACTGTCTACACTACCTGCCATTAGTCACTCCATAGCCTTCTCAGTTATCAGATTGGCTGTCGTGGTATTGCAGTGCTTGTGTTCAAGTAACCTTTATTTTACTTAATAATGCCCCCAAAGTGCAAGAGTAGTGATGCTACTATATTCTATTTTTTTAGAAAGTAGATTTCTCAGTAGAAACCATGTTCTAGGCCAGGTGCAGGGGTTTATGCCTATAATACCAGCACTAAGGAAGGCTGAGGTGGGAGGATAGCTTGAGCCCAGGAGTTCAAGAGCAGCCTGGGCAACATAGCGAAGTCTCATCTCTACAGAAAAATTCGAAAAAATTAGCCAGGCATGGTGGTGCACATTTGTAGTCCCAGCTACTCGGGAGGTTGAGGCAAAAGGATTGCCTGAGCCCATGATGTCAAGGCTGCAGTAAGCCATGATCATGCCACTGCACTCCAGCCTGGGCAACAGAGTAAGATTCTTACTCAAAACAAAAAAAAAAGAAAAGAAAAAAAAAAACAAACTATGTTCTATTTATCAGTATTGTTGTTAATCTCTTACTGTGCCTAATTTACAAATTGAACTTTATCATAGGCATGTATGTATAGGAAAAATGTGATATATATATATATATATATATATATATATATATATATATATATATATATACATACACATGGTTTGGTACTATCTTGATTTCCAGTATCCACTGGGGGTCTTGGAACATATGCCCTGGGGACAAGGAGGACCACTATAATGATACCTAGTCTTGGATGATATAACACATGGGAAACACCAAGTACAGGTCCTAGCACATGCAAAGCCCTCAATAAATGGCAGGATTATGACAATACTAATAATGGCAATGATATTATTGTAATACCTATTGGTGACCCCTTTTAGGTATTTTTTTAAGCATAGGGCACTTTCTCATTTTTTCCTTATTTTTATTATTATTTTTTGAATTGGAGTCTCATCCTGTTGTCTAGCCTGGAGTGCAGTTTCACACTCATGGCCCCCGAAGCCTCGACCTACTGGGCTCAGGTGATCTTTCCACCTCAGCCTTCCAAGTAGCTGGAACCACAGGTGCGAGCCACTACACCTGGCTAATTTTTTGGTTTACTGTAGAGACAAGGTCCCACCAAGTTGCCCAGGCTGGTCTCAAATCCCTGGGCTCAGGCAATCCTCTCACCTCAGCCTCCCAAAGTGCTGGGATTACAGGCTTGAGCCACTGCACCCAGACTTTATTTTATTTTTAAAAATTCTAGTTGAGATTAAAAGATGGAGCTACTTAGTTCAGGGTAAAGATAAGCTGTGAAGTACTGTGCATGGCTTTGTCAGTTACCACAGCTCTGTCCTTCGGCTATAACTCATAGAGATTTTACCCTACAAAGTCTGACATAATCATCCTGAGATGACCTAATAGCTAGAGTATGTTACCCCCCTCAGAAAACAACTCCCATTCCTTCCCTATCCTCAAAGGATCACCAATGTTTTTAAACATTTCAAATGTTAGAATTACTTATATTTCTTAGAAGCGCAGTTGCAGTAGAAGGGATAAAATGAAATCGTGGGTGAAAAGTGCTAGTTACTGGCTAGGCTCAGTGGCTCAGCCTGTAATCCCAGCACTTTGGGAGGCTGAGGCGAGTGGATTGCCTGAGCCCGCGGGTTTGAGACCCACCCAGGCAACTTAAATCAAAAACTAGCCGGGCATGGTAGCGTATGCCTGTAGTTCCGGCTACTTGGATGGCCGGGGTGGAAGGATTGCTAGAGCCCAGCAGGTTGAGGCTGTGGTGGCCGTGAGCGTGCCACTGCACTCTAGTCTGGGCGACAGAGTGAGACTCCAACTCAAAAAAAACAAAAAACAAAAAAACCCACCAGGGCAACTTGGCAAGAGCTCGTCTCTATAATAAATATAAAATTAGCTGGGCGTGGTAGCACGCACCTGCAGTTCCAGCTACTTGGAAGGCTGAGGAAGAAGGATTACCTGAGCAGGTCAAGGCTGCGGTGGCCATGAGTGTGCCACTGCCCTCCAGCCTGGGTGACAGAGTGAGACTCCAACTCAAAAAGAAAAGAAAAGTGCTAGTTACTAAAAAGACTGAGATCACCGCAGAAGGGGACTGCAGCAAGTCTAGTGTTCTTCATGGGATGGGAACAGGTACTCTGGGTGTAGGAAGAAGGAGATAGGGGAGGAAGGGACTCAAAAGGAATCATGCACCCACTGACTTTGACACCTCGAGCCAAGCTTAGTGCTGCCTCTTCTGTGATGCCTTTTCCAAATACCCTTCCTTCCATTCAGACAAAACTACCTGCTTTTTCTGCCACTGCTGTGCTAGCATTATTGCTATGGCACTAATACTTTGTATTTTAATTATTCATTGAGCCACCTCTCGTATTGTCTTACAAATCAGGGAGATCCATTAAGGCAGGGGTTGAGGTGGTTTTTTTCCTCACTACTTATGTATACATTTTCCTGCTGGGGGATAAACCTGATAACAGATATAAAGAACTTATTCCAGTGGTTGGCACAAAGGAAATTCTTAATAAGCATACAAGGAGGGGGGGACCCAAAAAACCCAGTTTATTTTTGGAAGGCAGGCTTCTTGTAGTTCAGGCTTGCCCTGCTAGGTAAGTGTTCTAGGAACCATTGGCATCAGCGTAGCAGCTAGCATTGCTGTGAGAGGCGGCAATGCGGAAGAAGCATCCCGAGTCGTGGCAAACAGGTGACTGGTTCTTCCATCGTGACACTGCACCTGCCCACACCACGATTAGTGTTCAGCAGTTTTTAACCAAAAAACAGCATGACCCCTGTGCCCCACCCTCCCTAGTCACCCAATTTTGCCCAGGGCAACTTTTTGTGTTTCCCCAGATGAAAAAAAGTCCTCCAAGGGAAATGTTTTGCCAATGTGGAAGAGATGAAACAAAAAATGGCAGAAGCACTAAATGGCATCAAAATTGACGAGTTCAAAAACTGTTTTGAGCAGTGGAAAAAGTGTCTCAATAGGTGTATTGCATCAAATGGAGACTACTTCTTTTTTTTTTTTTGAGTTGGAGTCTCACTCGGTCGCCCAGACTGGAGTGCAGTAGCCACTCCCGGTCACCGCAGCCTCGCCTGCTGGGCTCTGGCGATCCTTCTGCCTCAGCCTTCCGAGTAGCCAGAATTACAGGCGTGCGCTACCACGCCCGGCTGATTTTTTGATTTATTGTAGAGATGAGGTCTCGCTGTGCAGGCAGGTCTCGAACCCGCAGGCTCAGGCAATCCACTCACCTCAGCCTCCCAAAGGTGCGGGATTACAGGCTAAGCCACCGAGCCCGGCTGGAGACTACTTCTAAGGTGACTAAAGTTTAAACATGTAAGAATAAGTACACAAGTTTTTATAAATAAATTCCAGGTTTTTTTGGGTCTCCCTCGTAAGCTGCTATTATTACTCAGCAGTCTCAGTTAGCTATTATTATTTAGCCATTATTACTTGCCTCTCAGTTCTTCTGTATTATTCTGGTCCCAGTTCTGGCTCAGAGAGATGGTCAATAAATACTTGTTGAACTGAAGTGCCAGGTGCTTTCTATACACTGTGCTTACTTCATCACCATACTCACCCTGTGAGGTATTACTGGCCCTATTTTCCAGATGAGGAAACAGACCAGTATAATGCCTTTCTCAGCAGCTCCACACAGAGAGGGAGCCCTCTTCCTATAGGAACAGCCAGGGGTGAGGTTCCCAGCTGCTATCAGGCTCCCAGATGCTATCAGGGCTCTGGGCCCTTCCAGCTGCCGCTCAGACTGGTTTGGTAAGAAGGAGGTGGAATTACATAGCAACTTTTGGCTCGCTCATATCTGGCTATACTTGGAGTCCATGTGAAAAGAAACATACATAGTCACCTGTGCCAGGATAGGCTGCTCAAATGATGTAGCTCCATGTAGGAGCTAGGAGACCATGTGGCAGAAAGAACACTGCATCAGCACCAGTCCAGGTCCCATCAACTATACACTAATAACTTCAGCCAGACTCCCTTTCCCTCCAACAAATGGAGTCTTGCCTATAAATGAAATCTTATGGGAAAGCTCAATATAGAAACCTATGAGAAGCAGACCTATTTGGGGAAAGGTCGTCAGAGTAGGGCACATTCCTTCCATTTGATAGACAATGTTCTCAAAGGCTAAGGGGCTTAGTCAGGGTAATTCACTAAATCATAAAGGCAAGGCCAGCCTGCATTTCTACCTGTCTCTGGGCCTCGAGTGAGAGCAGATGGCTGTGCCTCATCACAGGCAGGGATGAGCCCCACGGGGATGGCTACACAGCACTCACACCCGTCATGACAGGATCTATGCCCACAGCTTCCTTCAGACGTGGGGAGGACACAGTGGCACTGGGAGCTGGAGGAACATTAAAAACTCCAGGATCTACTTCTTAGAATTGATCCTACAGTAATAATTATGGGCAGGAGCAAATATTTAAATCCAAAGATGTGCCCCCAATGGTGGGGCAGATTAAATATGTTATGGATTCTATGCATAAGTTGGCACACTGTGCACCCATTTAAGTGATGTCGTGTCAGAAGACGTAATGCTGTACAAAGATGGTCACAATATATTTTTGAATAAAAAAAGGAGATTACAAGATTGTTACGATCTCAATTGTGTGAAATTATTTCTTAGAAAAACGTTAATACTTTAGGCTTGGAAACTAAGGATTTTTCTGCTGTTTGGTAGATTCTTCCTACCCCACCCTTTTTTAAATGACAAGATTACCCATACCTTGTAAAAGAAAAACCAAACCAAACCCACCCTCCCCATGACCTAATCCTCTCCTAAGGATGATGAAATTTTTGATTCTTTTACTTCCCCATATCTTCTAAATTATCCATAAGTACGCATTGCTTTGGCAAAATGCAAGAGAAAACAAAATTTTACAAAAAAGCTCACACAAGCCAGGCTCGGTGGCTCAGCCTGTAATCCTGCGTTTTGGGAGGCTGAGGTGAGTGGACTGCCTGAGCCCGCAGGTTCGAGACCCGCCTGGACTACTTGGTGAGACCTCATCTCTACAACAGATCAAAAACTGGCCGGGTGTGGTAGTGCGCACCTGTAGTTCCGGCTACTCAGAAGGCTGAGGCGGAAGGATCGCTGGAGCCCAGCAGGTCGAGGCTGTGGTGGCCGGGAGCGGCCACTGCACTCCAGTCTGGGTGACAGAGTGAGACTCTAACTCAAAAAAAAAAAAAAAAAAGCTCACACAATACTCTGAGGAATGGCCCTGGCTGGGTCCTGGCATAGGGCTAGGGCTGGACCTGGACAGAATCTCCAGAAGACAGAGCCCGGCAGCCTCTGCTCAGCAAGAGTGGGTCACTGGGTGCCGAGGCTCCTTCTGTTCCCATGATGCCCCAGTTGCCGGTGAGAGATCTGGAGCATGACATGGTGCACACAGGACACAGGACCCCCCCTTCCCTCTCTATAGAGACCACCTGGCACTGAGGAATGAGAAGCACAAACTCCAGTTCTGCCTCACAGCATGGCTGTGTCACTTGGACAAGTGACTTCACCTCTCTGACTCTCCAATCCTCCTCTGGTCACTGTGATACTAATCACCTTCCTCCCAGGACTGGGTGACTGACTGTAAGAACTGCATTACCAGCACAAGGAGGTGCTCAGTAATCAGCAGCTTCTTTCAACCCCTGTCTCATCTGGCGCCACCAGGCAGATGGGCTCCAAGAGCAGCATCCTGAGGTCCCTTCACAGTTAACCCCTTCTGGTGGTCTTGAGGCCCAGCCCCCAGAGTCTGGTCAGACCTGGGTATAAACCACCCCCTGTGAATGCCCTCACAGCGCGAGGCGCCATGCACTTCTGGGGACATTTCCGGCAGCATTTCAGCTCTTCCTGAAATCCAGCCTCCTGCTGCAACGAAAACACTACTGCCCTGTGCGCCCCACTCCCCCCGCCGACAACACATCACCTGGGCAGCCGCGGGCACTTACACTTTGGCTTCATAGTCCTTCCATGCCTTTTCCAGCTGCTTTTTGGAATCCTGTGGTTTAAAAAGGAACAATTTGCCCAAGGGGAAGCTTGAGCTCTGGAATAAACAGGACACTTGGCGGCCTGTAGGGGAACCAGCTCACATGCTCCCCTGTGCTGATCAGAGCCATTCTCTAGCCAGCCCCTGCCCCATGACCCTGACTGCAAACCTGCCCCCTCAAATAGACTCAGCTGACATATTTCTCGGGGCTGAGCCCCTTCTCCCAGCTGATCTTTTCCCCTCCAGATTTACCCAGACTCAGTCAAGTTTGGGGGGCCCTGGGCTAGGGTATGGGGTCTTTGGGCTCTACCGAGTCTTCTTGCTCAGAAGACAAAGATCAGCCATGAAGATGAGGATGGGAGGATGAAGGTCAAACTCCTCTTCTAACTTTAACCCACCATTTCCTCTTGCCTGGCACTGGATCATTCTCTTACCAAGAAGGGCACAGGTGAAGAAACATACGCACAGAAAGGTTGAGAAGTCTACCCAGGGCCACACAGTAAGCCAAGGAAACCTGGCTGACTCCTGGCCTAGCTTGCCTGGGCCTCCTCCAGCTAGGCTGCTCACACCCTTTGGAACAGCCCTGGCTTCCAAGGTGAAAAAGTTGCCTGTCTGGTTTGGGTGGTTCCCTGGCGGTGCTAGGGCAGGGAGGGAACCCTCTGGGGGGGAGGACAGCACTTCCCCTGGGCTGTCTGGGGCAGACTGCCAGGGAGATTATTCTGTCACCTTCTTTGAGCTCGACTCTGCATCCAGCCAAGGGCTGCCAGGCACAGAGAGGGCAGCTCAAGGATGGGACTCAGGTTCCTGGGACTCCCACACCGGCTCGCCATTTACCAGCCACGTCAACCATAAGCAGCTTACCTAACTCCCTGGGTCTCAAACTCCTCAACTGCAAAATAGGCATGTGAGTACCTTGAGTGCCTCCCTCACAGCTGGTGGTAAGAGTTTCAGGAGGTAGTTCACATGAGGGGCCTGGCAGACCAGCTGTCCTAGGCTGTCCCCACAGCCAGGTCCTCCAGTCCTCCCAAGTGTCCACTCTATGGGGTCAGCACTCCTGCCTCAACAGCCCCCTCTCTTGGCCTCCCCTATGGTCTCCCTCCTGTCCCTCTCATGCCACTCCCCCACCACTCCCTGCACGGAGACTCACCTGTCGCCCGTCCCTCAGCTGCCCCTTCATCAGACTGTCCAGGGGGAAAGAGACAATGTTGTTCAGGTTCTGAACCTGGAAGAAGCAGAGACCCCCCCATCCCCGCCCCAGGTGAGCACTCGTCCAGCCCCAAAGCACACAGGGTATGGTGAAGCATCATGAGGCAAAGGACAGCAACAGGGAAAGGAAGCAGGGAGGAGAGAGGGATGGAAGGGGGGAGGTCAAGGGGTGTTGGAGTCAGCCCCTTCCCTGATGACTCCAGCCTCATCATGACACTGCTCCAGGAGCAAGTGCGATCAGCCCCGCCTCTGTCCCCTGCCAGGAGCACCCTCCCTTCTCCCTTCTGACTCTCTCATTCACCCTGTAGTGCACATCTGTTGTTTGGGTCTGAGTGCCTCGTCTCCCCTTTAATGGCAATAGAACTCCCTTTCCTGTGGGAACCCCTTCCCTGTGGTCAGGAGTTATAGCTAACAGGAGCACCCATCCCCAGGCTGGAGAGATTGGATCAGGAACAGGCACATAACCCAGGCTAGCCAGTCAGAGGGGAAAATCCCCTCTGGGATTTTCCCGCCTAGGTCATGGGAGAAAGACTAGTCTCTCTCTTGGTGAGATGTGCATCTAGGCCTGTTGGGCCACCTTGCCCACTAGGCAGAGACAGACAAGAACTATCTAAGGAAGAAGAAAAAGCCAAAAGCCGGCTGTACCCCTGAACTTCCCATAATAGGGACCAATGAATTCCCTTCTTAAAATTTAATGCAGTGAGTTGGGTTTCTGTCATTTGGCAACCCAAAGAGGTCTAATAGTTCTACCCACCTTCCAAGGTAACAGCTTGGGTATCCCGTTTTCCAGGATGCCTTTCCTGGCCACCCCTGTCCCGTAGGCTATGCTGATCTCCCCTTTTAAGAACGATGGCAGTACTTGGGCTCTGACCCCGCCCGCTGGGCCTTGAGTTCATGCCATACTGCTGATTTTGCTGGATGTCAGTTCACTCCTCAGTTCTTGTCTCCTTGACCAGACTGTGGCTCCCTGAGGTAATGTCTGACTCTACAATGCCCACCAGAGAGCAGACCCCCAGGAAACACTGGTCTGACTGAAACAGGGTGAAAAGAGTTAAGGACAAAGGAGGACATGAATTCAGTGGAATTCAAATGCTGTTGAAGGTCTCTGCATGCAGGACAGTGTACAAAGCACTGCTATGCCAAGAGATATGATGGCAGAGGGCAACGTTAGCCAATATTTACCGAGCGCTTACTATGGCACAGGCGCTCGACTTGCTTAATTCTCATTGCCGCTCTGTGAGGTGGGCACCAGGATTATCCTAGTTGTACAGATGAGAGCTGGGGCTCAGGCAGATGGGGTGGCCCATCCTAGAAAGCAGTATGGCAGGGATTCCAAGCCATCGTCAAAGCCTGAGGTCAGGTGCTTAGAGTACACTGCCTCTCCCGGGAGGCAGCACAGCCAGGCTTGTGCTTGAATTCTGGAGCCAGACAGCCTGAGTTCAGACCCAGCTGTGTGACCTCGGGCAAGCTGCTTAACCTCTGTGCCCTAGCCTGTAGAGTGGGACAGCAGTAATGCCAGGCCCACAGAGCTGTGCACCAGGATTAAATGAGTTAACACATGTGCAGTACTGAGAACCGTGCCCACAGATGGGAAGAGCTGGTGTCACAGGGTGGCATTGAGGTGGGGACTTGAAGGACCGAGGAAGAGGCAGCCACCTAGGAGCCCCTCAGGAAGCAACCTGAGGCCACCGGGACATGTGCAAGGGCCTAGGGGCTTGTGGAGGCGAGGACAGGCTCTAGGATTTGAGGACAAGGCAGATACGACTGGGAAAGCAGAGGATAAGAGGGGGTGAGGAGACGCGGTGGCAGCAGTAGTGCAATGAAGGCAAGAACTCCTGAGCTCATCCTCCCTCAGCCAAAGATCCTCCAGGGAACCCTCTCTTGAATGAGGTTCTTCCTGCTTTGAGAACCCCCTGCTTCTGGATGATGAGGAGAGAACAGAGAGAGAGGAGTTCGGAAGGAAGTTAGAAAGAAGAATGCAAAAGGTGGGTCAGGGCTGGGAAGGGACCTCAGGTCATGGGTCAGAGGTCAAGGGCAAACTGGGAGAAGGGAGGAAGCCGACCTTTTCCCCGTCAGGTTCTTAAAACCACTAGATTCACCCTGAGCCTGGGTTGAGAGCTGGTAGAGGGAGGAACAGGGGCCTCACCAGGTTCTTGAAGAGCGCGGCCACCTCGCGGGTGAACACAGCCAAGTTCAGGAAGCCTGTAGACAGTTCATGACTGTTCTGGGACAGGTGGCTGTTGCCTAAGGACTCCACGGCCTCTCGGTACTGCTCTTCATTCTCCACGTGGCCTGCATGGACGGGAGCTCAGAGTTAGCTCCAGGCTGGGACTGGGAGAGGGGCTGGCCAGGCTGGGGAGCAGGCAAGCTCACTCACCAAGGCCGGAGCTGTGGATTGCCCGCACAGCCTTCTTTATTCTCTGCAGGATGGCCTGGTCTCCTTCCAGGATCTGGGAAGCACATACGGGCAGAGGTTCAGGGATGCTGCACCAGGAGAGGATGTTTTCTTTCTTTCTTTCTTTTTTTGAGTTGGAGTCTCACTCCTGTCACCCAGGCTAGAGTGCAGTGGCACGCTCACGGTCACCCCAGAGTCAACCTGCTGGGCTTTGGTGATCCTTCCACCTCAGCCTTTCACGTAGCCAGAACTATAGGCACGTGTAGCCACACCCAGCTAATTTTTTATTTATTGTAGAGATGAGATCTTGCCAGGTTGCCCGGGCTGGTCTCGAACCTGCAGGCTCAGGCAATCCACTCACTTTGGCTTCCCAAAGTGCTGGGATTACAGGCTGAGCCACCAAGCCCAGCCAAAAGGGTGCTTTCTTCAGCACGATGTCACCTTCCAAACACACACACTGAATTCTGCTTTCCTTTGGAACTCCTCCCTAGGGTCTCCCTGTAACCCTCACCAAATCAAAAAAGACCACCCTCTTCCATCCAGGCCCCACAGAAACCAAAGACCAGTCATACTACTCCAGGAAGACTGTGGACTTTTCTTCCCAACTCCAGGGCAGACCAAGTAAATGTAGCTATTTGAAGGCAGGGTGTGGCAGGACTGGGTTTGAATCTTAGCACTGGCACTAGCTAGTGTGTCAACTAAACAAATCTGTTAACTTACCTGAGCCTTGAGTGCTTTGACTGCAAGATGGGCATGGACACATGGATTTGCTAAGAGGATTACTGATTTGATGAATGTGTTCAAAATGCTTAGTAAAAGACCACTGAGAGAACATGGACATCTCTGTGCTTCCCCAAGACACAGACAGGGGACACCTGTTCACTAAATCCCAGGCTCAGTTAACAGTCATGTGAGGACAAGGAAGAAGAGGCCAGGACGCCACAGGTAGTGAGGGGATGGAGGCATTCAGATACCAGAGTCTGGCGAGAAGAGAGAGGGTCGAGGGAGCACTCTCCACCCCTACTGGGGAGAACTGGTGGGATGACATCAGGTAGCCCTAAATCCCAGGGACTGCAGAACAAATATCAGACTGTGGGGAAGGCCAGAGATGTGATGGTGAGATGCAGAACTCACCCCCAGGTAGGCTCTGCCTAGATGTGAAACTTCCTAGACGCACTCCCTCCTTCAACAGGGTGTGGAAGCTGGCAACCTCACAAAGCCCTTGTGAAGTGTACCATTAACTTTGAAAGTATAGAATGTCAGAGCTGGGAGGAACACAGGGCCACAGATGGGGAAACTGAGGACAAGAGAGGGGAGGGCCTTGCCCAGAGTCACATGGCAGGGCAGCAGTAGAGCTGGGCTTGCAGGGGTGCCTCACCCTGACCCCAGCCCAGCTGTTCTGTCCAGTAACTGACCAGAAAATGGGATATAAGTTTGTTTTCCAAAGAAGAGTTTCTTCAACATGGCAAGAGTTAGCAAACCCATTCAGAATAGTGTCTCCAAAGGATCTCAGTAATACTCAAGGACTCTCTGAGGCCTCTGGCATGTGGGGAGGCTCTGGAGAAGGGGAAAGGTTCTCTACTCAGCTGCTATGTGACCTTGAACAAGTGGCCTATTCTCTCTGACCTTCCTGGTTAGCCACCTGGAAACAGGGTAAATAGTGCCTAAACCTTAGGGTTATCATGAGGCTTGTATGCACGATATGATTCACATATGGTATTTAGCTTGGTGCTGGGCACAGCGTATGTCCTCAAGAATAGTATCATGATCACTATCATCAGCAGCTGCTGATACTAGAAAAGTCCAGAAAATTCTGGGTACATTTCCTTTTTTTTTTTTTTCTCTTGGAACTTCCATGCCCACTGGGTACTTTTCCCATAGGGACGAGAAACCTAACATTCTCCTTCCATGGATGAATTCAAGACACTTCATATTTGGGACCAGTGGAGACGTATCCCAGGACTGAAAAAAGAAAGTCAAGGAATCAGGTAGATTGAGGCAAGAGCGTTCAATTTGAGTTGGCTAAAGAAATAAGATGCTTCTTACTAAAGAGACAAAGATGAGGCGAGAACATGGCCATCTCTATAGTTCCCCAAAACCCAGGTGAGGAAACAGAAGCCTGTGTTCACCAAATCCCTTGATCCCCATCATGAAACCTGGAAAGCTAAATGGTGATTAATTTAAGGAGTTAAGTCTTCACTCCAAAAGACAATGCAGGTTAAACATATGGACAGTTTCCAAAGAGATTTCCAAAACCCCTAGAGGGCAGATTCATGTGCCTAGCATAGACCTGAAAGGACTATGTTCATGCTTTAGGTACCTTTTGAGGCATCTTCCATCCCATGACACTCATTCTCTGAAAACTACCCCTCTTCCCTCAAGAGGTGGGTCCCTGCCACCTTGTGTTCTAGCCAGGGTTGACTGGACATCTGACCCAAGCTGGACCTATCAGATTCTCTCTCCAGGGACGTTGGAATTGGGCTCTGAGAAGCTAGGCAACTGACTAAAAAGGTTAAAGCTGGGACATCTTTCCTGCCACATGCAGAGAGAAAAGAACAAAGCAGATGGGTAGAAAGATGCAAATGAGACCCATGCTGCCACAGCAAGGCAAAAAAGAGCTACCCTGGTTTCTACAACTTTCCAGATGCTGCTGGCCAAGAGGCCCCTCCTCATATCATGTCTTTGGGCCTCTATGAATTAGCTGTGAACCACCCAACAAATTCTCTTTAGTGCTTAAGTGGATTTGGGAGAATTTTTCCTCCCTGCAGTGTGGCAGAGACTTGGTGGTTGGCTCCCGGCATTCACTCTCTCTTCTTCCTTAACAGTAAGAGTCCTGCTTTTTCAGATGGCCACTTGGCCACTACTGTGGCTAACTGTTTTGTGATTAAATATATATGTTATGTGGTCCATGGATTATAATGGATATTTCATTTGTTTTTGTTTTTTGGTTTTTCTTGAGTTGGAGTCTCACTCTGTCACCCAGACTGGAGTGCAGTGGCCGCTCCCGGCCACCGCAGCCTCGACCTGCTGGACTCCGGCGATCCTTCCACCTCAGCCTTCCAATTAGCTGGAACTACAGGCGTGCACTACCACGCCCGGCTAATTTTTGATTTATTGTAGAGATGAGGTCTCGCCAAGTTGCCCAGATGGGTCTTGAACCCGTGGGCTCAGGCAATCCACTCACTTCAGCCTCCCAAAGCGCAGGATTACAGGCTAAGCCACCGAGCCAGGCTGGATATTTCATTTGTTAACTTCTAGAAAGTATCTTACAAGGAAGGGAGATATTCCCAGACTCATCAAGTTGTATACATTAAATATGCACAGCTTTTTACATGCTAATCATACCTCAATAAAGTGGTTTATAAAAAAAGGAAGGGAGGGACTATATACCTGTTAGAATGGCTAAAATGCAAAACACTGACAATGCCAAGTGCTGACAAGAATGGGGAGCAACAGAAACTCTCATGTTGGTGGAAATGCACAATAGTCCAGCTACTTTGGCACAATTTGACAGTTTCTTAGATACTAAACTAAATATACTCTTACCATATGATTCAGCAATAATGCTCCTTTGTATTTTCTCAAATGGGCTGAAAACGTATGTGCACACAAAAACCTGCACATGGACGCTTATAGCAGCTTTAGTCATCATTGCCAAAATTTGGAAGCAACCAAGATGGACTTCAGCAGGTGAAACATAAACAAACTGTGGTACATCAAGACAATGGAACATTATTCAGCATTGAAAAGAAGTGAACTGGCAAACCATGAAAAGACATGGAGGAAACTTAAATGCACACTACTAAGTGAAAGAGGCCCATTTGGAAAGCCTACACGTTATATGAGTTCACCTGTATGACATTCTAGGAAAGGCAAAACTATGGAGACAGTGAAATACAAGTGGTTGCCCAAGGCTGGAAGGGAGGACGAACAGGTGAAGGGCAGAGGATTTTTAGTGAATATTTTTAGTGAAACATTTCTGTAAGTTCCTGTAATGGTGGTATACAGCATTATACATTTGTTCAAGCTCTTTATAACAGCAAGAGTGAACCCTAAGGTCAACCATGAACTTTGGGTGATAATGATGTGTCAGCACATATCCATTGGTTGAAGCAAATGTCCCACTCTCGTGCAGAATGTCGGCCATGGGCGAGGCTGTACACATATGGAAACTCTATGTACTTTCTGATCAATTTTGCTGTGAACCTAAAACTACTCTAAAAAATAAAATCTAGTTTTTAAAACTGAAGAATGGAAGGGTACCATCTGTCATCTCTTTCTTCTGGCTAGAAGGCATTTGTCATGTCTGGAGCTCAGACATCATCTTGGGCCATGAGGTAGAAGCCATTTGCTATGGATGGTGGAGCAACAAAATAGAAGCCCTGTCTCTGGTGAAAGCCACCCTATCAGCCCTGGACTGCTAACTGTGGACTTCCTTTATATGAAAGAGAAATATCTTTTCCTTTTCCTTTTTTTTTTTTTTTTGAGAAAGCAGGACTTATTGAGAGGGCAGAAAAGTTCCCACAGTGGGAAGGGATCCGAAGTGGTTGCCTGAGAAATATCTTATTTGTGCCACTGTTGTACTGAGTAACCTGTCACTTGTGGCTGAACTTAGCTCCCATTGGCACAGGCAGGCAAGTGACCCTAATCACCCAGGAACCATTCCTTGATGCCTTTGTCAGACATATATCAGGAAACAGCTACCCAGTCAGATACCATTCCTGTCCCTACTACTCTTGGCAATCAAGGATCATACAGCTATTCATTCATTCATTCATTCATTCATTCAACTAGTAACTGAGTGCCTGCTACGTGTTCAAACCCTGTGTAAAAAAACACAGTCTCAGTTCTCAGGAACATCATCATTTAAAGGAAGAAAGGGCCAGTATAAATAGACAATTATCTTGCAGTGTGATGAGGGCTATAATGAAAGGGTCCTGGGAGCCCAGGAAAAGCAGAGCTGTGTCTGCTGGAGGGGAACAGGGAAGGTTTCCCTTAAGCTGTGACGCTTAACTCTGGCCACTGGACAGGCAGAAAAGAAACTAAAAGACTAATGTGAGGCAGGGCGGGGGAGTGCTTGGTATAAATGGTAGGATTGTCAGAGGAGAGAAGCTTGCTCTGGGAAGAATGGGCAAGGAGAGGAACAGAGTTCATTCATTCATTCATTCATTTCAACAAGCATTTCTTGATGCCTGTTTCAGCCAGGCATGGTGCCAGTTGCTGGGGACACATAAGACATGGCCGCTTTCTTCAAGAGGCCCACAGACATATAAACATGCAAGTGCCCAAAGGAAATACCAAAAGGGGAGAATTCTAATTACCCCTTTCTTGGGAAAAGATCTAAACATCACTCACACTGGGGTGTAACACCTACCCTCTGGCAAAATGGGGCTCAAAGATTTAAACTAAAGAAACACAGTTTTAAGGAGGAAATCCTGACAGTAGCTTGGGGAAAGGAAGGCGGCTGGGGAAAGGCAGAGAGGCTTCCAGACTCCTGTAATGACACTGCCACAGCATGATGAGTCAGGAGCCCGGATTTCAGCCTCAGCCTCCCCAGCACCATCACCCCAGGTGACACTAGCCCAGCCTGCTCTCTAAACCTTTTCTTCTTTAAAATGGATTTTCTAGTAGCGGGGGCGGGGAATCCATTCTCTGCTTAACTTACAAAATTAGGGTGAGGCTTAATGAGACTGCAAACACAGCAGCATGAGGCAAGGCTTGAGGCACTTGGAAAATATGAGTATGATCCTATGATCCTGGTTTGTTTTCTCCCTCTGTGTGAGGTCAGCCCTCATTCCCCATGCCTGAGGCAGGATGGATTAGAGGGGAAAAATCAGGTTCTGGATCCAGGCGGGCCCATTTGACCCGATATAGTGATTCTCAAAGTGGGATCCCTGCACCGTCAGCATCGAAGGGGAACTTGTTAGAAAAGCAAATTCTCCAGCTGAATCAGAAAGCCAGGGGGGTGGGGGAGGAGGTCCAGCCACCTGAGGCTGAACAAGCCCTGCAGGAAATTACGATGCACACTGAAGCTTGAGAATCACTGATCTAATTCCTCTCTTCAGAGGTACAGCACATTATCACTGCTAAAAGTGTGGGGCTGGCCCCAAGCTACCTGCGTTCGAATTCTAGCTCCATTAGGCACTTGCTATATGACCTCTATTCCTCAGTTTCTCCATTCATGAAGTGGGGATGATAATAGTTCCTACCACATGAGGTTGTCAGGAGGCTAAATGATTTCAAAATTAAATCGAATTTGATTCCGACATTTCTCAACTTTCCTTAAACTAATTAAACATACCTCCCCCAGCCCCCGGCCCCCTAATCATCCTTTTCAGCAAGATGTGGGAACCACAGGTGGACAGGGACCACAACAAAATATCTGCCACTGGGCCGTCACAGGATACAAGATGGAACATGTCCCAAGCGCCTGTTCTGGGCCATGCTTGTTGTCACTCTCCAGGCTGCTCTTTGAGATAGGCATCACTATTTCCATGTTATAGATGAAGCTGCCAGGGGAAGGGACATGTCCAGGTCACTCAGTGATGAACCGCGGCAGAGTCATAATTTAAGCCCAGGAAGGCCACATCTCCAAGCTGCCCCACAAAGGTTAGGGGAGGGGTTTCTTTGATCCTGGGACTGGATCTGCCTCTGAACCTAAACTCCAACTCCACCACCTCTCCCAAATTTAGGGGAGGGAGAGGAGGAACAGAGGAAGACCTCTGATTTCTTCTTCCAAAGAAATCAAGGTTGACAGCAGCAGCAGGACCCCAACTACAAACACTCCAAAGGGTATTCTCCTGTAGGGAAAACAGATTTGTTCAGGCTGGCCCTGGCAAGGATTCCCAGGACTGAGAAGCAGAAGTTAGGAAGAGAGAAATAGATTTCAGCTCAAACAGAGGATGTTCCTAAGGAAAAATAAGCCACCCTGTGAAAGGAGTAAGCTCTCTGTCACTTGAAGTATTCAAAAACTTTGGTGCTAGGGAGTGATTCAGGCACTGGATTTTGGATTAGAACTGATGGCTATGAGATTTCTTTCAAAGCTAAGAGTCAATGGATCCATGCATGAGCCTAGGCAGGCAGGTGAAACAGAGTGTGAGGGACATGTCTGAACTTGGAAAGCCCATTGGAGTCCTTTGGGTGGCCTCGCCTGGCTGGTTCCTAGACAAGGCCTGAGTTCCAGCTGCTGGCACTGCCCTTTGTGCCCCCCACCCTGACCCAACACACACACACACACACACACACACACACACACACACACGCACGCACCATGCTCTGTCTCTCTGGTTTGTGTTCTCTGCAGGCAAAAGACCACAGATAGCAGACACTAGGCCATGCCCACTGCTCTGCCTGGATGGGCCTTCTGTGTGCTCCCCTCCTGGGTCAGAACCCATCAATAGACCCATTCTTCATTCCCAAGGTTCCTCAGAGCCAGCTGGGGTTACCATGACAACTCAGCCAAGGGGGCAGAGCTACTAGAGCTAAGGCCTTGGGAGCTATAGATTAAATTTCACCATTAGACATTCATTCCTTTGGACCATTATAATATGGTTCATGGATACCACTTTTATGTCATCCCATGACCATTATAGACATCATTATCAGTTGCAGTCTTTTTCCCACTGACCCAGGGTTGGGCTCATCATTCTGCTAAGATAGCTCTTCAGGTAGCCTCTAGCAATTAAACTAGACTTGGCACAGAGATGGAAAACCATTTTCTATCTTTGACTTGGGCCATGATATCTCTTGAGAGACTAAATCACAGAATATTAGAGATAAGCTAACATTACCTCCTCACTTTCCAGGCTGTAAAACAAAGGCTCAGAAGAATTTCTTGCCCCAGGTCTCACTGGAAATGCAAGCAAACTAAAACTTGTACAGTTTGTAAGGCAGTCTGACATCCACCACTTTGGACTCATAGCATCCTAGTGAGGCAGTCGTTTTTGCTGTTGTTGTTGTTCCCATCTGGCTGATGAGTCAATGAGGCTCAAAGAGGTGAAGAACGTTGCCTGAGCTCATATAGCCAGAAGGCAGACCCAGGACCTAAACTGTTGGCCTCTAACTCCCTTGTTCATTTCCAGCCTGGAGGTCCATGCAGTCACTACCAGGGCCTTTGAAGCCATACTTACAGTGAGCACTACAGATCAATTTTTATGTTTCACAAATTAGTTTGACCACATTCCAAAGATGTGCAGCTGTATGATCAATAAGCCACAGAACCTTTAAAAAGCATTCTTGAATTCATGGAAGTGATTCAGGCACTGGATTCTGGATTAAAATGGATGACTATTAGATTTCTTTCAAAGCTAAGAGTCAATGATTCCATGCAAGAGCCTGGGCAGGCAGTGGGCAAAGGCGAGTAAAACGCAGAGTGTGAGGGACATGTCAGAACTTAGAAAGTCCTTTGGACTCCTTTGGACAGCCTAGACTGGTTGGCACTAGACAAGGCCTGAATTCCTTTTTGTCCTTTCCCGTATATCTCAATCAATTAATACTAGCAGTACAGCTGATGTGGTGGGGACGGGGGCGGTCAATGAGGCTCTGACGTTAAAAAGGAGTTATCTTGGCCGGGCTCGGTGGCTCAGCCTGTAATCACAGCACTTTGGGAGGCCGAGGTGAGTGGATTGTCTGAGCCTGAGGGTTTGAGACCCACCTGGGCAACTTGGCGAGACCTCATCTCTACAATAAATCAAAAATTAGCCAGGCGTGGTAGCGCGCGCCTGTAGTTCCAGCTACTTGGAAGGCTGAGGCGGAAGGATCACCAGAGCCCAGCAGGTCGAGGCTGTGGTGGACAGGAGTGGCCACTGCACTCCCGTCTGAGTGACAGAGTGAGACTCCAACTCAAAAAAAAAAAAAAAAGGAGTTATCTTGTGAGGGGGTTGAATCCTGGCTCCTGTGACCTTTGACTCTGATGTCCACAAAGAAGGTTAAATTACATTTACTACATATTAAATGTGATCCTTAAAGCATGATATTTTTGGCCGGACACGGTGGCTCAGCCTGTAATCCCAGCACTTTGAAAGGCCAAGGAGAGAGGATTGCCTGAGTCCGGGGGTTTGAGACCAGGCTGGGCAACTTGGTGAGACCTCATCTCTACAATAAATCACAAAAACTAGCCGGGCTCGGTGGCTCAGCCTGTAATCCCCTGCCTTTGGGAGGCTGAGGTGAGTGGATTGCCTAAGCCCGCGGGTTCGAGACCCGCTTGGGCAGCGAGACCTCATCTCTACAATAAATCAAAAAATCAGCCGGGCACGGTAGCGCATGCCTGTAATTCCGGCTACTCGGAAGGCTGAGGCGGAAGGATCGCCGGAGCCCAGCAGGCGAGGCTGTGGTGGCCGGGAGCGGCTACTGCACTCCAGTCTGGGCGACAGAGTGAGACTTCAACTCAAAAAAAAAAATCACAAAAACTAGCCAGGTGTGGTGGTGTGCATCTGTAGTTCCAGCTACTTGAATGGCTGAGGAGGAAGGATCGCCAGAGCCCAGCAGGTTGAGGCTGCGGTGGCTGTGAGCATGCTGCTGCATTACAGCCTGAGCAACAAGAGTGAGACTCCAACTAAAAAAAAAAAACCCTCCAAAAAAAACCAAAAAAAAAAATAACATTTTAATGAACAAACCAAGTAAGACAACGTATTAAATAAAATGATGCATAAAGTTAAAAAAGGGGGGCTTCTCATTTCTAGATCCAATTACCAACTTAAAGGAAATGAGGAAGATGGAGAAACTTGTTAAACTATACCTGGGGCTGGGCTCGGTGGCTCAGCCTGTAATCTCAGCACTTTGGGAGGCTGAGGTAAGAGGATTGCTTGAGGCCAGGAGTTCAAAACCAGCCTAGGCAGCATAGCGAGACTTCATCTCTACAGAAATAAAAAATTAGCTGGGCATGATGATGCATGCCTATAGTCCCAGCTACTTGGGAGAATGAGGCAGGAGGATCACCTGAGCCCGCAAGTTTGAAGCTGCAGTGAGCTGTGAACATGCCACTGCACTCCAGCCTGGGAGACAGAGACTCTGTCTCTGAAAACCAAAAACCAAAAACTATACCTAAGGATGCAACAATGAGCACAACTAGACTGTGTGAAACTACAGAACAAGCCACCTAGTTTCTTTAACAAGTGAACTGTAAAACAAACATGATGGAGGGAGAATCTTAAGAGACTTAAAAGATACATCAACAAATGGGAATGCATATGTCTTATTAAGTCCTGTTTTAAAAAATAACTGTCAAAGAAGCTATGACAATTATGAGATGATTGGAAATTTGAAACTGAAAAACTGGAATTATTGTTAATGTTTTGGGTTTCAATGATGGTATCATAGTTATGTAAATAGAACAGGAGTCCTTACTGTTCAGAGACACACATAGAACAGTTTAAGGATGAGATGATACGATGTTTAGTATATGCTTCAAAATATGATAGGAGTTGGGGAAGCAGATGGGGAGTAAAGTAAGGACCAGGAAGAACTGGGTGATGAGGTGAATATTCCAAATTCTCCATGAGAATAAAAAGTGAATTAGCCGGGCATGGTAGCGCACGCCTGTAGTTCCAACTACTTGGAAGGCTGAGGCGGAAGGATCGCTGGAGCCCAGCAGGTCGAGGCTGCGGTGGCCGGGAGTGGCCACTGCACTCCAGTCTGGGTGACAGAGTGAGACTCTGTCAAAAAAACTCAAAAAAAAAAAAAAAAAAAGTGAGGACTGTAGATGAAAAAATAAGCACGGCAAAATATTGCTAACTGTTGAAAATAGGTAATTCTACTTTTATATGTTTGTAAATGTCTGAGTACAGTCAATAAAAAAACAAAGTATCTTAAACTCAGAAAAGTTGGGAATGACTAAGTTCCCTGAAACTCGTCCTTGCCAACTTAATATATTGAATGAATGGCATAGCTTTCAACAAGAGTGATGGGATGGGAGAGTGGGGTCTGGAAGAAGTGGGCCTAAGGGAGGCCAGACCAAGAAGTGCCCCTGGTCCAAGAAGTGGACCCAGGGCAAGGACCAAGGGCAAGAACCAGGTGGGAGCATACTCCAGGGCTAGGCAGGGAGGGGCTAAGGCAGCATCTGCTGACTTGACCCACTGGCCAAAGGCATCTGCCATGCGCCGTGGTCTAACAGGGCAGAAAGTACGGGACGTGGAGTGAGGAGACTGAGTTCTATTCCTGGCCCAACTTTTTACCAGCACTGTGATCCTGAGCAAGTCCCTAGCTTCTCTGGGCTGCAGGATAGAATGACAATCACTGCTGTACTGGCCTCTTCCCACTGGGCCTCTTCCCACTCTATCTTAATTCGCATAAAGATAGAGGATGATGTACCCCACATCTTTAAAATAAAAAAATTAAAAGAAAAGAAGAGAATGTTTGTAACCCCGCAAATATGAACTGTCTTGTCCATGCCATGCTCTAACTTGGCTTTTTCTCACCTAACTACCCAACCACCAGATCCAGAAACAGGCAAGGAGCTCTATGTGGCCTTTCCAGGATAGGTGACAAGGAGGGTAGAGGTAGGTCTGAGAAGTATTTGTTAGCATCCAACCTCTGGGGTGATCCCAGCTCAGCTCCACTTCTTCAAGGTGACCCGAGGGCCCCTTCATAGCCATCCAGGAGTCTCACATCTGCAAACGTGCTCCTTTCCACCCTTTGGGGCAGAGGATGGGACGGAGGGAGAGAGGGGAGTAAAATCTCTAGCAGAGTCACTGGTACCCATCAGGAGCTTGTTCACACATGCTGGGCACCTGGCTGCATATGAGACCCTGTGCAGGCGCCAGGGACAAAGGAGTGTCCGGCTCGGGCCTGCCCTCAAGGGGCTCACAGCCTAGGTGGGAGACTAGTGCTTGCTAAGGGATGCCGAGGCCTTGGCAGACCTGGGGCAGGAAAGAAGCCTGGAGGAGCACCCACTCCACCCCAGGACAGAGTACACCCTCCTCAGAGTCTTAAAAAGGAGGAAATGTTGATCGAGCAAAGCAGGAAAGGGGAAGAGGACTAAGAGTAGACATGCCTCTGTAAAGTCCCCAGGGTGGGAGCACTCCACACACTCGGGGAGCAGCCAGGTGCTGACAGGGCCAGCAGGAAAGTGGTGAGCTGTGAGGCCCCAGGCTCGGCAGGGTCCGGGTGACAGCTGTGAGACCATGCTAATAATAACGAGAGCTTTTTTATCATCACCACGTGCCAGACCTAGTCTTAGCACTTGACCCACTTTGTATTATTTCATGTGACCCTTCCATCAGCCAGGAGATTTTACAGATGGGGAAACTGAGGACCAAGCTCAGATAACTAGCAAGTGATGGAACCTAAACACAAACCCAGTCTGTGGGGCTCCGGGATCCATGCTTTTAACCAAACCTCTAGGTTTTATTCTACAAGTGAGGGGCACTCTGAGGGCTCTGGACAAGAGGGGCTGCCTACCATATCCTTTTGGTTACAGACCTACATTCAAGTGGGAGAAAAAGGGGTGCAGCTCTGTCCCGGAAGCACAATAGACACAGCCCAACCCGCCCAGAGCACCCAACAGGATTTCAAGCTCCCAGCATGAGTCTGTTATTAACAAGAATTCTACCACCAAACCTCCACCACCACCTCACTGACTGCATGCTCACTTCTGGGCAGGCACTTTATGTTTGTTACCTTGCCTTTTCCTCCCTACAACCAGTAAGTAGTTATTATCCTCCCCATTTTACAGATGGGGAAACTGAGGCTGGGTTGGGCAATTTGCTCAAAGTCATTTAGGAAGTTCTAGGAAGTGTAGAGCCCTCTGTCTCCAGAGCTCTTCTGCTATCATGCCGTAGCAAACCATGAGGTGAATCCCACCTCTGAGCCCCTGTAATCTCTCTAAGAATTGCTGTAAAGATTAATATTTTTTATTTTTGAGTTGGGGGTCTCATGCTGTCACTCAGGCTAGAATGCAATGGCACAAGCATGGCTCACCACAGTCTCTGCCTCCTGGGCTCAGGTGATCTTCCCACCTCAGCCTCCTGAGTAGCTGAGACTACAGGTGCATGCCATCATGCCTCACCTTTTTTTTTTTTTTTTTTGTAAATATGAGGTTTTGCTATGTTGCCTAGGCTGGTCTCAAACTCCTGACCTCAAGTGATCCATCCATTTCAGCCTCCCAAAGTGCTGGGATTACAAGTGTAAGCCATCACATCTAGCCAAAGTAATGTTTTTTTCAAATGGCGATGTTAGGCATCTTCTGAGATGCTGTAGAAACATTTTAAGGGAGCCAGGCTCGGTGGCTCAGCCTGTAATCCCACACCTTTGGGAGGTTGAGGCGAGTGGATTGCCTGAGCCCACAGGTTTGAGACCCGCCTGGGCAGGCGAGACCTCATCTCTACAATAAATCAAAAAATTAGCCGGGCATGGTAGCGCACGCCTATAATTCCAGCTACTTGGAAGGCTGAGGTGGGAAGATCGCCGGAGCCCAGTAGGTCGAGGCTGTGGTGGCCGGGAGCGGCCACTGCACTCCAGTCTGGGCGACAGAGTGAGACTCCAACTCAAAAAAAAAAGAAACATTTTAAGGGAATAGCCTTCTACAACACACAGCACAAGTTGTAAGACCAAGAGCCCTGAACACGGAGGTTGGGGGGAGGTGCTGATTTTAGGCCTGTCTCTGCCATTAGTTCCTCTGTGTGCCTCTAAGCAAATTCCTTCCTCCTTCTGTGCCTCAGTTTCCCCATCTGCACAGGTCAGTGCTCTGGGACTCAGTCAAGGTTATTCACACCCTGCAAGGTTGCTCCAACCTCAGCCCCCAGCAGGAGCAAAAGGCCCCAGTGGTTTTCATCTGGATAAGTCCCCACCCCCAGCACCTGAAAGTCCAGGAGGAGGAGAGCAGGGCTCTTCTCAGCTTCCCCTCTGCCTCATCCATGAAAAGGGGGCCCCTGGCCCTGCTTGCCTGCCCACAGCCCCTGCAGTGGTTACACTGCAAGTCCTGGAGCCAGGTCCCAGGCCAGCCCCAGCTCTGCCCAAGTCCCGCAGTGTGACCTTGCCCAGTCTCCTTCCCTCCCTGGGCCTCTGACTCCTCTTCTGGAATGAAGGGGTTGGGCAGTGACATGCAAGGCTTCTGCCAGCTCTGACATTTATTATTTCAGGATCCCTCAACCTCACGCTGTTTTCCTTCCTGTACTGCTGGAGCCCGTGACTGGCTGTGTGCCCCCTTGGTTGGGCCTCTGCAGACATCTTCCCGGCCCAGGCACCTGTCTAGCCTTGCCAGTTCACCTCACCGGCTGTCCCTTGTGGGTGGTGGGAGACAGGGAGGAGGAAAGGGGGTTGCAGGAAGGGAGCCGGGCTGAGGCCCCTGCAAACCCCAAGTTTCCTGGCTGGGATTTTCCTCAGGAGACTGATCGGCAGCGATGAGCTAAGGGAACAAGAACTTTGCTGGACTGACCGCTGAAGATTCCTGCCTGACCCCTGGCCCAAAGCCCCGAATTCCACCCAGTCCTGGGGGAGAGCCTGGTCTCCCCTCTCCAGCAGAGCAACAGAGCAGGAGGCAAGTCTGGTGCCTCTCACCCTCTGGGTTGCCTTGCTGGCCAAAATGAATCCCTCCCTGCCCCCCACTCGGGCTTGCTACACATCGCTAGTCCTTGAATACCGGCCCTGTCGAACTTTTGGCGATTTCCTATATAAGCCAAGCTATCTCCAGCCGCCAGACCTTTGCTCATGCTGCTGCCTCTGCCTGGAGGGCCCTTCCCCCCTCTGTCTGGTAAACACTTCGGTCTTTCCTGACTCAGCTTCTGGGTCACCCCTTCCCCACCACAACAGAACTGAACCCCCTGCCTCGATGCAGCCCTGCACCCATTACAGGCTTTTATCAGGACATTCCAGGCCCTTATTTACCATACGGGTCTGACCTCTACGGGTTGCAAATTCTAGAAGGGCAGGGATTGGCTCATTTGCCTTCATATCTGCTGCACCCGGCACAGGGCTCAGCACGTGGGCATCAATAAACATCTGTGGAATGAATGAATGATTAAACAAATGAATAAATATTAGCAGGCCCCTATGGGGGAACATAGAAAAGAGAGCAGGGTTAAGAACTGCAGCTTTCAAGGCACACTGTCCTGAGGTCCAAATTCTGATTCCAGTCCTCTTGGGTGTGTGACCTGAGGCAAGTGACTCAGCTTCTCTGAGACTCTGTTTCCTCATCTGTTAAATGGGATAATAACAGCATCTATATCATTGGATTGAACTCAATCAGGCACCTAGGCTTAAAAAGCACCTAGCCCAGTGCATGCCAAACATGGAGGGCTGCGTGGTAGCTATTCCTGCCCAGCAGATACCTTCTCTGTGTCCAGATAATGGTGTAAGTATCTGTAAAATGTTTACAGCACTGCCTGGTGTGTCTGCTAGTCCTATTTCTATTGCTTTTTTTTTTTGAGTTGGAGTCTCACTCTGTTGCCCAGACTGGAGTGCAGTGGCCGCTTCCGGCCACCGCAGCCTCGCCCTGCTGGGCTCCGGCGATCCTTCCGCCTCAGCCTTCCAAGTAGCCGGAATTATAGGCATGCGCTACCATGCCTGGCTGATTTTTTTGATTTATTGTAGAGATGAGGTCTCACTGCCCAGGCAGGTCTTGAACCCGCGGGCTCAGGCAATCCACTCACCTCAGCCTCCCAAAGGCGCGGGATTACAGGCTGAGCCACCAAGCCCGACTTCTATTGCTTTTAAAGCAACCCAGAAAACACAGATGAACCTTGAAAACATTATGTTAACTGGAAGCAACCAGACACAAAAGGCCACATCTTGTAGGATTCCATTTACAAGAAAGAAATAGGCAAATCCATAGAGATGGAAAGTTGCCTGGGGCTGGGGGAGTGAGGGGGGTGACCATTCATCAGTACTGGGCTTCTTTTTGGGGTAATGAAAATGCTCTGGATTTAGATAGGAGTGAAGATTGCACAACATTGTGAATATACTAAAGACCACTGAACTGTACATTTTTAAATGATGAATTTTCTGTTATGTGAATTTTATCTCAATGAGAAAAAGACCTACCTAAAAGCAACCTAGGGAATCATAAGGTACAGCCAGGATTGAGAACTACTGGGGAGCCTCTCGGCAAGTGTTTGACAAAGAAATGAACAGCTGGGAGACAGCAAAGGGCATAGCTGGGGGAAGACTCTGCCTTGTCCAGACCAGGCTCAGCTACCCGTCCCTGATGCCTCCAAGCTACACAAGGTTTCTGCCTTTGCTCTGGTGCCAGCACTGCACAGATAATCTTAGCACTCTCTTGTAATAATTGCCTTGTCCTTGTTGCAATTACTTTCCTCTTCTGTGTGGTTCCTGATTACTTTTACTACCTGTGTGCAGGTGTACTTGTGTTTTTAGTAAAAGGGAATTTAGAAAAAGTATTGCTTACCTGTTATGTTCCAGGTATGTGCTAGATTTTTTTATGTGTTGTCCCCTCCAACAAACCCATAAGATAGCTATCATCATCCCCAACTTACAGTAGGGAAAATCGGAATTCAGAAAAGTTAAGTCATCTGCCTGAGGTCACACAGCCAGTGGGAATTTAAACCTAGGTCTGTCTGACCTCAGTTACTAGGTCTCATCACAGATCTCAGTCACATCTCTCTGTGCTGTTGGCTGTCAATCATCTTTTTGCCAGCAGAGCCCTTCTCTGACCCAGATGGGGACCTTGTCTAGTCATCTCCATGTCCTCAGAGCCTGCCTTTGTACATATCAAGTGTTCAGGACATACGGCTTAGTGGGTTACTAATCTTAAATGGGCAGGCAGTAGTTCACCACAATAGTTTTCACCCCGACTGCTCATCGGAGGCACTTAGGGAACTCCTGTTGTTGGTGTTGGTGTTGCTTTTTAATTTTATTTATTTATTTTCACCATTTGGCCACTGAGTGATAAAAAGCCCTGAGGAATGTCCGAGCTGCTCATTTGCTCAGGCCACACCCCAGGGAGATTCTGATTCCATAGGTCTGGGTGTGCCCATGGCATCTGCGACTCTTAAAAGCTCATTTAAGGTCTAAAACCAGTCGAGTTAGAGAACTTTCCCACACCCTCCACAGCGCCTCCTGTGACCCCAGTGAAGCCAAATCACAATGTTCCCAGGGTGCTGCCCTAGAGTCAGGAGCACTCACTGTCTGCCTCGACTGTCCTGGGCCAAGCACTAGGCCCATAGAAGGGATCTTCTAGCAACATCTGTCTGAAAACTCTATGATCCAATTGTCTTTAGGGAAAGCGTTTTCCTTCTGCTCTGACCTAAAGTTCCGGTTTCTGTCCCCAAATCTGCCTGTGTCACCTCAGTGGCCAGAAATAGCTGAACATTAGGCAAGGAAGAGAGCAGTGAAAAAGACTGAAATTTGGGGCAAGGAGGACCCTCTGAGAGTTGGACTTAAGGCTGACAATTCTGGGAAGCCCCTCGGCCACCTGTGCCAAGGCTGGGCTTAGTGGAGTTGGGTTGCAAGCCCATCCTCTTGGTTGCAGGTCCCTAGCCACTCCCCATGTCTCCGTTCCCCTTTTCAGGAGAATGTCTCATCTGCTCCCTTCTCAGATCAGTCCAGGCTGGTGTGTGTTGGGGGGAAGGGCACTAAAGCTGCTCTCAAGGTCACCAATGACCTCTGTGTTGCCAAAGCCAGAGGCCATGTCTCTGCCGTTTTCTTATTTTATCTCTGGACGTCCGGGTGGCATCTCACAGAGCCCAGCACCCCCCCCCCCACTCCTCAAAATACCCCTCTCCTGGCTTCTGAGGCAGCACTCTTGACTTCCTTCCTTCCTCACTGGCAGTTCTTTCTCTGTCTCCTTTACTAACTCCTCTTTCCATCCTCATCTCTTGATACTGGGGCTCCCCAGAGCCTGGGTCCCAGCCCTCCCCATTCCTCTCCCAGGTGATCTTATCCCTTCCTGCAATTTTAAATACCAGTTAAAGCAATGTATGCAGATGTGTTTCATGGACCACTTGCCTGGGGTAGCCTGTAGAGGAATATCCTGGGGTGCTGGTTTAAATGCAGATTCCCAGACACTCCCACATGCGGCAGACCTGCTCTCAGGGACATCTGTCATCCTGTGCCAGTCTGGCATCAGACCTCCTTCCTATGCCTGGGGAATTACTTACTGCACACATCTTGGCACAGCACGCCACCCATAAAAGTTGAAAAGACCAGATTCTTGCTTTTCCAGCCTCCCTTGCATCTAGGCTCAACCAGTCAGACTCACTGCAGGCTCTGCATCAGGAGCAGAGACATGGAAAATCCCTTTCAATGCTGGTGGCAACCGCAGTGACAGTGCCCAATGTCCAGGGGACAGTAACACTACAAGTGATGGCGTTTTGTGCATGGCAGCAGTGTCCAGCTCAATTGGCCCAGTGGTCTGATTCTGGCTGAGAGCCTGCCTACCGCCCAGCCCATTTTCCAGAAATTCTGTGAAGAACTGAACATTCCCTTTCAGTGAAGTCCTTTTCTGCTTAAATCAGCTCAGGGTAGTTTCTACTGCTTGCCATAAGAAGCCACTCAGCCTGTAATCCCGCGCCTTTGGGAGGCTGAAGTGAGTGGACTGCCTGAGCCTGCAGGTTCGAGACCCATCTGGGCAACTTGGTGAGGCCTCATCTCTACAATAAATCAAAAATTAGCCAGGTGTAGTAGCGCGTACCTGTAGTTCCAGCTACTTGGAAGGCTGAGGCGGAAGGATCGCCAGAGCCCAGCAGATTGAGGCTGCGGTGACCAGGAGTGGCCACTGCACTCCAGTCTGGGCAACAGAG
>NW_007249716.1:278761-285853 GCF_000164805.1 Carlito syrichta | reverse complement strand
CAAAAAAAAAAAAAAACAAAAAGAAGCCTACAATATAACTACTGAAGCATACTCTCTGGGAATGATGCCAGGTGATTCTCACAGATGCAGGTTTGAAGCCCACTATCTCAATGCTGACAACTCTCAAATATGTATCCCCAGCCCGCTCCTTTGGACTCCAAACTCACATGTCCAACTGCCTTCTTGACATCTCAGCTTGGATGTCTCAAGACCTATAAGATATACAAATAGAATTCTTCATTTCCCCCTAAACCTGTCGCCCTCCCAGGCAATCCCTTCTCAGCACAAGGCTCCCTTCCATCAGAAATTATAGGCCACGCCTATAATCCCAGCACTTCAGGAGGCCAAGGCAGGAGGCTTGAGCCCAGGAGTTCAAGACAAGCCTAAGCAACATAGCAAGACCTCGTCTCTACAAAAACTACAAAAATTAGCCAGGTGTGGTGAACCTGTACTTGGAGGCTGAGGTAGGAGTGCCTGAACCCAGGAGGTGATCACGCCACTGCTTGGGCAACAGAGTGAGACCCTGACTCTAAAACAAAAAGGAGGAGGAGGAGGAGGAGGAATCTGGGAACCGTCCTTGAGCACTCCCCACATGCACTCCATCAACAAATCTTGATGGTACTACTTTTTTTTTTGAGTTGGAGTCTTACTCTGTTGCCCAGGCTAGAGTGCACTGGTATGCTCACAGCTACCGCAGCCTCGACCTCCTGGGCTCAGGAGATCCTTCTGCCTCAGCCTTCCAAGTAGCTAGAACTACAGGGGTATGCCACTGCACCCGGCTAATTTTTTTATTTATTGTAGAGACAGGGTCTCGCCAAGTTGCCCAGGCTGATCTTGAACCCCTGGGCTCAGGCAATCCTATCACCTCTGCCTCCCAAAGTGCTGGGATTACAGGCATAAGCCACCGCGCCTGACCAATGTTACTACTTACAAAACACTTTTTCAATCTGTCCGCACCTCTCCTCCACCAATCACAAGCTATCCCTACCACTATCATTTATTCCCTGAATAACTGCAACGGCCTCCTTGGGTCCCTTCCTGCCCCCTCCAGTCTAGTCTCCACACAGCAGCTGATACCATCTTTGTAAAATATAAACTGGATTATATTGCTTGCCTTTCCAACTCAGCCAGTGTCACTCTTCTGTTGCTTCATCAGGATGCTTCTGCCCCTCAGGCCTCCTTTCAGTTTCACATATATGTTAGGTTCTTTACTGCCCCAGGGCCTTTGCCTAAGCTGTTCCCTCCATCTGGAGCACCCCCACACCATTATTCTCTATGAATGCTCCTTTTTATTCCTTTTATTTATTTGCTACTCAATGTTTTTCTGAACACCTACTATGCTGCTATGATAAATATTGAGGGGGAGATACATACCAGGGATATAACAGTGAGATTAGATTCTATTCTCATGAAAGTCAAAATCTATGGAGAAATCCAATTTTAATAAAAATAAATATCTAAAAAGAAGTAAAATGTATCTATGATGTGTGCTGCAAAGGAAAGAGAGACAGTGCTGTGGGAGCAACTGAGCCAGAGTAAATGCACAGAGCAGATTGGAGGTCACTGCCACATCCAGGGGACAGATGGTGATGGCTTGGACTAGGGTAGGGATGAAGAGAAGCAGGGAGACTGCAGAGGTACTTGGAAGATAAAACTGGTGACTCCAAGTGACGAGGGCAACGTGGCAGTGTGGGGCTTCTGGCCTGTGTCACAGAACAGAGGGACACACCCTTCACTGGGAAGGCAACAATGGAAGGGAGCCTGGGAAGTCACGCGTGTGGTCTAAGTGAAACCATCCGCGGCAGTGGGATGTGAGTACCTAGAGGTGGGAGGTGGCTAAGGCCACGCACTTGGACTGACTGCCTGGAGGGAGAGGCTAGCATGTGAAGAGGTGAGGACCCAGGACCAAACCTCAAGGAGGGCCTTGACGCAGAGGATGCGCCTTCACGTAACTCAGCACAGTGTGCCATTTTTGACTTATCTATCTGTTTACCTGCTACCTCCCCAGAAGAGTGTAAGTGCCACAGGGCAGGGGCTGCATCTCCTCTCAGCAATGTGTCTGCCCGGTGCCTAATACAGGGCCTGGCGTGGAGCAGTCGCAGGCACTACGCTGGCTGCTGTGTCCCTTGGTGGAGCCAACCTCATCCTTTCCTCAGGCAACACGATTAGGTCCATCGGTCCCTACTACCCAGCATAAAGTCAGAAGACCGAATTAGTATCCAAGGCCCTCGAAGTCTTGCTGCATCCCCTTAGCATTCCAATCCATCTTTTAAGTTCTCCTACACCTGAGTTTTCCAAACTGGGAGCACGTGTAAATGATCTAAAACAGAGACACAACGGTTTGGACCTAGTGCCTCTCCCAGAAAGCCTGAGGGAGCTTTCTCTGAGGAGTGTCCCCTCCCCCATGACGGGTCTCAGTGGTCATGTTTACCAGGCCTGAGTCTATTCCTTCATGATCTCTGCTGATAAAACCAGGGGTGGAGACCCGGCTTCTGGAACCAATCCAGAAGCTGGCCTGGGCTGTCAATCCCTGCCAGGAACTTGGAAGTGGGACACGAGACTGGCTCAGTTACTTTAGACACCGGACCAGTGAATCATGTGAACGTGGGGACTACAGCTGTGCTTTGGGGCCTGTGTGATGACGAGAGAGCAAAAGCACTGGTCAGACGTGCAGAGCGCAGCAGAGGAGAGAGCACAAGAACGATGAAGCAGCTGTCTTCCCTCCTGCCAACCCCCCACTCTGAGTCCAGGCCCCGCGGAGACCTACCTTTACTCACTCCTCTCCAATTCCACGAGGTGGCTGGGCATGGTGGTTCATGCCTATAATCCCAGCACTTTGGGAGGCCGAGGTGAGAGGACTGCCTGAGTCCATAGGTTCGAGACCAGCCTGGACAACTTAGCAAGACCTCATCTCTACAATAAATCAAAAAATTAGCCAGGCAGGGTGGTGCAAGCCCGTAGTTCTGGCTACTCGGAAGGTTAAGGCGGAAGGACCACCAGAGCCCAGCAGGTTGACACTGGGGGGGTCGTGAGTGTACCACTGTGCTCCAGTCTGGGTAACAGAAGTGAGATTCCAATTCAAAAAAAACAGAGTAAAGTCAAAAAGGAAAAGATAGATGTGACTCCAACAAAATTCAAACTGTGCATTATAAGACATGATACCAACTCAGGTAATGTCCTCCCAGTCACTGCCCTTCCCCAGCACTAATATGTTCTCATGAGGACACACATTGGAAGTACACACATTCCCACAGCAGTGACCCCCGAGAGCAGACAGGGATTGGGAGAAGTGGTCGTAGGCCTTTTCTGTGGTTTTAAACTTTTTAATTAAAAATTATATCTCCCTAGGCCAACTAAAACCTTATTTTAAAACTTAAAAAAGCTGGGCTTGGTGGCTCAGCCTGTAATCCCGTGCCTTTGGGAGGCTAAGGTGAGTGGATTGCCTGAGCCCGTGGGTTCGAGACCCACCTGGGCAGCGAGACCTCATCTCTACAATAAATCAAAAATCAGCTGGGCATGGTAGCACATGCCTGTAATTCCGGCTACTCGGAAGGCTGAGGTGGAAGGATCGCCGCAGCCCGGCAGGTTGAGGCTGCGGTGGCCAGGAGCGGCCACTGCACTCCAGTCTGGGCAACAGAGTGAGACTCCAACTCAAAAAAAGAAACTTAAAAAAACAACAGAAGTCTTTGAAGATTCTCCATTTGTGGCAGACTGCTTCATCTGAGACCCACTGGGTGATATGCATTCAACAGTAGTTTGAGTTGCCCGATAGAGTATGAATTCTTAGCTCGAGCCAAAATGGTGTACTTGGTTCCTAATATGCTTTCTTCCTACCAGTCTCGGAATTCACTCACCTGTCCTTTCCACCAAATGAGGTTCATCTTTCCTTCCATCCGAAAGTGTCATCTTCCCCAGGAAGTTCTATCCAATCACACCAGTCCTTACCGCTCTCTTTCCTCTCCTGTCCACTGACCTCTTATGGCATCGATTGTACCTTTCTCTGGGCACTCAGGACAGACTCCTGGGGTTCCTACTTATCTCCATAAGATGGACTGCGTCTCCCCAATCAGTCAGCAAGCCAAAGAAGCATCTTTATGTCCTTGGTACTGACACAGAGATAGTATGGAGAACTGGACAGAGCACAGGCGGGGCACAGCAGAGTCAGATAGACCCACTATATGACACAGGCCAACTGCCTTAACCTCCCTGGGACTGTCTTCAACTGTTACTATGAATGTCAATGAGATGATGCATGCAGAGGGGCCCAGGACAGGAAAAGCTGGTTGATATGATGATTATCTTAATATACTCCCTCACATTTGCACAGTTTCCAATGAAAAACAAAAAACTTTAACAATCCAGTGACATAAGCAGGGAGAGATTATGAGACCCGTTTTAAGGGTAAAATGACTGAGGTTCAGAGAAGTCACGTAGGGAAGACTGGCAGATAAACTTTAAAAGGAAAGAGAACAGGACCAGGGGTTAGAACACCTAGGTAGAAATGCCAGTTCTTCCATTACTCAGCTGAGGGAGCTTGGACAAGTCTCTTGCCCTCTCTGGACATCAGTTTCTCTATTTTTTTTTTTTTTTTGAGTTGGAATCTCACTCTGTCACCCAGACTGGAGTGCAGTGGCCGCTCCCGGCCACCGCAGCCTCAACCTGCTGGGACTCCGGCGATACATCTGCCTCAGCCTTCCAAGTAGCTGAAATTACAGGCGCGCGCTACCACGCCCGGCTAATTTTTTTGATTTATTGTAGAGATGAGGTCTCACCAAGTTGCCCAGGTGGGTCTCGAACCCACAGGCTCAGACAATCCACTCACCTCAGCCTCCCAAGGTGCGGGATTACAGGCTGAGCCACCGAGCCCGGCTCAGGTTCCTCCATCTTAAATAGGAGAGTTCCTAGCCAGTCTCTGTCTTAAAGGTGTCCCTCAGCCCTGCCATTCTGGTTTCCTCTGATCTGCCCAGGGTCCTTCTCAGCAGTACTTAACAAAAGGACTGCAAGTCCCAGGACAAGGTCCCTAGTTACTCCCAGGAAACCAGCCAGAACTAGAAGACTTGATTTAAATCAATTGCATTTTGATTCAGCCAAATGAAGCTTCAAGCCTGGGGGTGGGTAGATCATGCCCAGAACTTGAGGGAAAAACTGGAACACCAAAATTACATGTAAACATAACAAAATACCAATGTAAATGCAAAACCAAACAGAAAACCTCAGGAAAGTCTAATCCATAGGTCAGAATCTTTGGGCACTGAAATGCTGAAGAGAAAAGCTGTCTTTGGTGCCACAAGGCTTTCTTTTGTAAAAATGAACCTTTGTGTGCACCAAACCAAAAATGTGAAGGCACAAGAGGCTGGATTTCGACTGGTCTGAACTGGGGCAGAGCCGAGTCCTGACCAGAGCCTGCCGCGGCCTCCAGACCCATTCTAAGAGCCCTTCCCCCAACACACACAAGTGCTTACACACACAAAGCCAGGCAAGGCCAGATGCACGGGCACAAATGGGCATTTCTGTCCACGGAGAAGGGTTCATAGTGGAACCCCTTCTGCTCTGATTTACAATTCTAATGAACCACCTGGGAGTGGGAGGGCTACCGCGAAATCCCTAAGGATGTGGATGGCACTGAACTCTTCCAGGTCATGAGGCTGTAAAGACAAACCTCAAGAAGCTCTCCTCAGGTGGGCTGTGTGACAGTGCTTTCCATGAGCCTCCCAGCAACATAAAACCCACATCCATAGGTGGGAGATTCCAAGCTACTGGTTCTGCCCAAGGAAAGAAGCCAAACCTCGACTGCTTATTTGATAAAATATGTACCCCTACTATGTGCAACACACTAGGCTAGGCTCAAAGAGAGAAACAAAGACAAAAGAGACCCAATCACTGTTTAAAGAGGTTCCTCAACTGACCTGATGATAATCACTCCATTTATCAAGATGCATGCTTTAGGACACATTGCCTCATGTAACACCATAGTCCTGTGAGGTAAACACTATCATCCCCATTTTACAGATGACCGATCAGGTCACATGCCCGCGCTCGCCCAACTGGCACGCTGCAGAGCCAGAATTTGAACACAGGTCTGCCTTCCCCAAAGTCGATGCTCCTCCCATCACCCTCTATCACCCTTACAAAGTGATGCCAACAGACTCTGACATGGAGGATTAGCCTGTCAGGGGAGAGGAGGAGAGGGAGAGAGTTCCCAAGATGCTGGCCCAAGGTGTTAAACTGCTGAGTTTTTTATCTGCTGCACAGAAGGTGCCCAGTACTCTTATGGTGAAGGACGTAAGGCTAGAGCCACCGCTGAGGTCCAAAATGCCACCCAAACCAGGGCATCCTCTGGAAGGGAACTGCAAAAACGCATTATTCTCCGTTGGCCCAAAGCCCCGAGGTGTCTGCCCTAGAATATTCCCGGCAGAGGAGCCCGGAAAGTTGCAGCCGGTTCGGAGAAGAGGAAAGGAATGAACTCCAGTGAGCACGGGAATGGGGTGGGGCAGCCTGCAAGGGCGAAAGAAAAGGCCCGGGACGCTTTGCTGGGAAAGACAAAGAGGAGAGGGGAGGGGAGAAGAGACTACAAACTTGCCAACAGCCCGGCCAAGGTGAACCCCGGCTCCTGGCGCCTTCCCATCTGCATTCATGCCACAGATGCGGGCCAAATCTCAGAACCAGCCGCAAGGAGGAGGGGGCCTCCCTGCAGCTGCGAGAAGTAAGTTCAGGACGGAGGCGGGAAGCCTGTTCTCAGAAGGCGACAGACTTGGGGGCACAGTCGTGGGGCTCCGAAGACAAACACCCAGGGGCTGTAAGGCGCCGAGCAAACACTCATGTGACGAGGCAGGTCACGTAGAGCATTTGGGGTATGTCCCCCGACCTGTGGAGTCTGTCGTCGAAGTAACCTAGAGTCCCCCCAAAACGGTCCCTCCCGTCCTCCTTCGCCTCGACGGTGAGGACGCAGAAGTTTGAGATGCGCTCCGTTCTCACAGATTCAAAGAGAGTGCGGGCTTCTGGGTCGGAGTGAAGGGCCATCGCAGCTCCGGTCACGCCTGCGGAGGTCAAGGCCAGACCCTGCGCGGACCCCCGACCCCTCCCGCCTCGGCC
>NW_007249716.1:248424-278412 GCF_000164805.1 Carlito syrichta | reverse complement strand
CCCCGCCCCAAATCGCCCCATCCCTCTCGTGCTCCACGCGCCCAGTTCTCAGCCTCAGCTCTGCGCGCGTCTGGGGCCGCCCCCCTGCTAACCTCGGTCGCTTTCGGGAGCGTGTGGTTCGGTGCCGCTGGCTAGCTGAGTGACTCTGGGAAACTTACTTCTCTTCTCGGAACTCCAGTTTTCTCATATGTACAACTGATGCTCGCTTGGCTGTAATGTTTGGAGGAAAGAACCTAACACGTGCCTGACTGGACCACACCTTCACTCTTTCTGGTCTTTTATCCGTCTGATACCTTTCACTTGTCAACCCGGCTCAGCCTCTTCCGGGGTGAAGGATGGGACTCAGGATAGAAATACACTTAGTTTTAGTTCTGGAGCCAGGAGACCTCTGGAAAAGGTTTCTCCAAGTACAAAAAAACAGGGAAGCATCACGGTGAGGAACATGGGCTTTGGAGTCAGACGGACCTAAGCTCTAATCTTGTTTCTACTGTTGCCCAGCTGTGTGCAGCTGGACACATTGCTTGCTTCTCTAAGCCTGAATTCCCTTCTCCTAAAATGAGTTCATGGTATTTTACCCCATAGGGTGATTGAAGGGATTATACAGTTTATACAGAAAAGGGAAAAAAGCTGGAATGATATACTAGCTGAAGACATTATGAGTAAACTTTTCTTTTAATCTGTGTGTGCTAGCTTTTATACAATGAACATATAATCGAATTAAAAGTTAAAATTAAAAGTTAAAAAAATGTGTACCATCAAATTGAGAAGACAGGACAAATGTGCTGTGAAATACAACTTTGATTCACCCCCATTCACCCTTCCCCCCCACTCCAGTCTGTTTTCAGCCCCTGCTACTCCAAGGGTACTTCCCAGGTTACTCAGGATCTTCTCTTGAAACCCAACAGGCACTTTTCTTGCTTGACTTCTAGGAGCATCTGACAGTGTTAACCACTCCCTCCTCCTTGTAACACACTTGTCCTTTACTCCTGCCTCTCTGGCTGCTCCAACAGTGGGTTCTGACCCTCCTCTGCATGTATCTTTTTGTTTTGTCTTTTTTTTTTTTTGAGTTGGAATCTCACTCCATCCCCCAGGCTGGAGTGCAGTGGCAGTCTCATGGCCACCGCAGCCTGGACCTGCTGGGCTCAGGCGATCCTTCTGCCTCAGCTTTCCTAGTAGCTGGAACTACAGGCACACACCACCATGCCCAGCTAATTTTTTTGATTTATTGTAGAGCCGAGGTCTTGCAAGTTGCCCAGGCTGGTCTCAAACCCCTGGGCTCAGGCAATTCTCTTGTCTGGGCCTCCCAAAGTGCTAGGATTACAGGCTTGCTCCACTGTGCCTGGCTTCTGCATGTATCTTGAATGCTGGAGTCCTGAGGAGGTTTCTGCCAGACTCTCTGTGCTCCTTACTTTGCCAGGTTTCACAGATGCCTTCATCCAACTTCACCAGTAATGTTAATGTCATCTGTCTTAGTTTCCTATTGCTGCTGTAACAAATTACCACAAATTTGGTGGCTTGAAACATCACACATTTATTCTCTTATAATTCTGGAGGTAAGAAGTTTGAAATAGGCTTTACTGGACTGAAATCAAGTATGAGCAGGGCTGGACTCCCTATGAAGGCTCTAGGGAAGCATTCATTTCCTTACCTTATCCAGCTTGGGGAGTGACATTTCTTGCATTCTTTGGCTTGTGGCACTTTCCTCCACCTTAAAAGGCGCAGTATCTTCAAGCATCTTGCTTCAGGGTCATATTGCCTTCTTCCCTGTGGTCAACTTTTCCCCAGTCTCCCTCATCTGTGATTACATTTAGGGCCAACCCAGAGAATCCAGGATAATCTCTCCATCTTGACATCCCTAATCACATCTGCAAAATCTTTTTTGTCATATATATAACATTTAAAGCTTCCAAGGATTAGTACCTGGATATCTTTGGGGGTCATTATTGAGCCTACCACATCTTTCAAGGTTGTATCTCCAACCTGGCTCTTCTCTAGCTTAAGATCTATGTACCCAGCCGGGCTCGGTGGCTCAGCCTGTAATCCCACGCCTTTGGGAGGCTGAGGTGAGTGGATTGCCTGAACCCGTGGATTTGAGACCCGCCTGGGCAGGCGAGACCTCAGCTCTACAATAAAATAAAAAAATTAGCTGGGCGTGCTAGCGTGCACCTGTAATTCCGGCTACTCGAAAGGTTGAGGCGGAAGGATCGCAGAGCCCAGCAGGTCGAGGCTGCGGTGGCCGGGAGCGGCCACTGCACTCCAGTCTGGGCAACAGAGTGAGACTCCAACTCAAAAAAAAAAAAAAAAAAAAACAAGATCTATGTACCCAACTACCTATTGGACAGTTTCACTTTGCTATCTCACAGACAGATACCTCAAACTCTACAGGTCTGTAACTGTACTCGTCAGCTTGCACCCCCACCCCTAGCTCTGATCCTTCTCTGTCCTTGTCTTGATGGAAGGCATCCCATGCACCTTCTGGGGATCATCCTCTCCTCCTCCTTCTACCAGCCTCTACTCATCAAGTCTTGTCACCACTCTCTAAATGTCTCACCAATGAGATCAACTTCTTCATTTGCAGGCCAACCCCACTCCAGGCCACCAGCACCTCTCACCGCCTCACTGGTCTCCCTGCCCCTAGTCTTGCATATTGGATCTGTTAGAATTCTTCAGTGCCTCCCATTGCTCTCTGGATAAAAGCCAGACTTCTTTTCTTGGCTACCAAGTCCTATGTGGTCTTGTTGCTCCTGTGATTTACAGTTTGATTTCTCACCACTCCCTCCCCTATATGACTGAATCCTCTCACTGTTCTTCCCTCTGCTGTAATGCTGCTCTACCTCCTTTCAATTGACTGACTTACATGTCAATTCCTCCAAGAAGCCTTCCTTGATGTCCTTACTAAAGACTCCTACAGGACCCAGTATCTTCTACCATAGCACTAACCACTGTGAACTGTAATCACCTGTTTTCTGGTCTCAGTCTCTGGTCCACTTATTTATTTACTGAGCACTTTCTATGTGCAAGTCACCGGGCCATGGTCTATACAAGCAGTAGCTCACTTGATAACCACAACAACCCTTTGAGGCAGATAACATTCCTCCTTCCATCTCAGTGTTAGATGTGAAAAAATTAAAGCTCAGAGAGGTTAACGTGTATAAAGTCAGACTGAACAAGTAATAGAACCAGGTTTCCAACCCAGGGCTGCAGGACTCCAAAGCCTTTTTGTTCTGTTTTGTTTTTAGTATTCATCACCAAGTAATGCTACCTAAATAGAAAATATTGCCTTTTAGACATTAAGTAGATGTTGGCTGGGTGCGGGGGCTCACACCTATAATCCTAGCACTTTGGGAGGCCGAAGTGAGAGGACTGTCTGAGACCATGGGTTTGAGACCAGCCTGGGCAACTTGGTGAGACCTCACCTCTAGAATAAATCAAAAAATTAGCTGGGCATGGTGATGCACGCCTGTAGTTCCAGCTACTTGGAAGGCTGAGGTAGAAAGATCGCCTGAGCCCAGCTGGTCAAGGCTGCAGTGGCTGTGAGTGTGCCACTGCACTCCAGCCTGGGTGACAGAGTGAGACTCCCTCCAACTCAAAAAAAAAAGAAAGAAGTCGGGCTCGGTGGCTCAGCCTGTAATCCCGCACCCTGGAAGGGTGAGGTGAGTGGATTGCCTGAGCCCGCGGGTTCGAGACCTGCCTGGGCAACTTGGCAAGCCCTCATCTCTACAATAAATAAAAAAAAAATCAGCTGGGCGTGGTAGCACACACCTGTAGTTCCAGCTACTTGGAAGGCTGAGGCGGAAGGATTGCCGGAGCCCAGCAGGTCGAGGCTGCGGTGGCCGGGAGTGGCCACTGCACTCCAGTCTGGGCGACAGAGTGAGATTCCAACTCAAAAAAGAAAGAAAGAAAGAAAGAAATTAAGTAGAGGTAAGAATTCCATATATTCTCTCTTTTAATTGAAACATGACACCCACCAGAGGTAGAATACTATTATAATATCTTGCAGGATAACAAATTCCTTACTATTTTGTAAAGCAACTATGGTACACAAATGTCAAATCCAATACCGGATACACTGAGAGACACATTCTATTAATGGTGAGCTCCTTTCTGAAGCATCAGTTTTATTTCATGATTTTAGGGAGATAATGAAATATCACCTGGTAAGTAAATTACAGTATTATTTGGTAATCAAATAAATCCAGAGCTGTATCAGGTTAGGTTACAACAGTTCATTTCAGGAACTTTAATAGAAAACATGTTTCTAGTTGCTTCAAGTTATTCCCCAGACTACCCTACATAAACATCCACTTTCCTGGAGCTATTTCAAGGGAACTGTTTGAGATACACGGCTTATAAAATAGCTGTTCTAGGCTCCTGGACCAGCCTGTACAAGCCTGGCCTCCTGGAATTACTTGTTCATTCAGCAAACAATTATCAAGGAGTTCTAGGTCTCAGTCTAGGCAGAAGATGAAAGGAAAGGTGAGGAAACTGTGGGCACTAAGTGGGCAAGATATGGAGCAGTTCTTGAGGAATTCATACACTATCGATCTTAAGATGCCAACTGTAGCCAGGTGCAGTGGCTCACACCTGTGATTCCAGCACTGTGATTGCCTGAGCCCAGGGATTCAAGACCAGCCTGGGCAACTTGGTGAGATCTCGTCTCTGCAAGAAATAAAAAAATTAGCCAGGCATGGTGGCACTCGCCTGTGGTTCCAGCTATCTGGAAGGCTGAGGTGGAAAGATCACTTGAAGAAAGCAGGCAGAGGCTGTGGTGGCTGTGCGCATGCCACTGCACTCCAGCCTGGGTGACAGTGAGACTCCGACTCAAAAAAAAAGATGCCAATTGTGCATTTAAGATATTTTAAAGAGGCGCTATGGGAATTGGGAGGGGGGTGATGAGAAGAAGGAGCCCTTGCTGCTTCTGGTTCAGAGAAGAAGGAAAGGTTTCAAAGAAGAGCTGAGCTGAGCCCTTAAGGATTTAGGGGAACTAGGGACAGAATGAGCAGGGAAGTCAGGGAAGAAAGTCCAGCAATGCCCCTTCCTGTCAACATAAACACATGCTGTGATTTCTTCCACATTAAAACAATTACTCTTCCAGCTACTTTCTCTGCACCTCTTTGCCACAGGAGTCATTGAAGAATCGTCTCCATTCTCAGTGTCTAATTATCCCCTCTCATATAATTTTTTTTTGTCTTCAATCAAATATCATGTGAAACAAATTACACCAAATTTTTCCCTGAATTTCCAGGTTTGGGGTAATCTTCAAGTAATCTGTAGGTGTTTGATAGCATATCATGCCCAAGATCATGTTTCTATTGGATCAAAAGAGACAGGGGAGAAAACTGGAAGGACCCCCATGTTTGATACACCTAATACAAACACTGTCCTTTCTTCTAGTGTCATCACTTTTCAGTGGAACCTTTCAAGATGGATTCTCTTCGTTTCTGCATGCAATCAATACGTGCAGAGTCAGGAGCCATTTCTTGGACAGTTGTCTCCTGGTATCAGTGGATTCTGATGTTTGATTTGGGCTCACTGGCAAAGACTCCAGGCTGGTGTTGGCAAGGAGCAGGGAAGGGTGAGAAGTGACCTCAGAGAGGCCCTGGAGCCACTGGCCACAGCAACAGGAGTTGAGTTTTTTCCCCAGATGAAATCAAAGCCATTGAGGGTTTTCAGAAAGGGAACAATATGATCTGGAAACAGATGGCAAGAGAGCAAGGGCAGCTAGGAGATGACAGGGGAGCTGTGTGGGAGGCCCAGAGAATGGTGGCGGAGGCCCTGGCCCCTTTCAGCAGCTGCAGCAGAGGGACATGGAGATCTGGAAGGAGGAACTGATGCTGATGCCTGCACGCTGATATTCCCTCAATTAGTATTCCTCCTGGTCAGGCTTTTGCTTCTACTAGCCATGGAAACTGGGTCAAGGTCACAGGGTGACCCCCCTCCTCATTGCCCCCAGTGCTCAGAGCTCAGTCCTCATCCTGCTGGTTCCCAATAGCTTCTTCATGTTCTCCCCTGTGCTTCACTTTCTCACTTGGCACCAGGCCACCACACAGCCTTGACTTTCTTCCTCCCTCCCTGATAGCTCTCTCTCTGCATCTCCTTCATTGGTTGTTCCTCTGCCTTCTGATTGCTCAACACTGAGGACGCAGTCCTTAGTCCTCTCCGTTCCACTCTCTATACTCATGGCCTTGATGGTTCCACCCAGTTCTGGGGCTTTAATTATCGTTTAGATCCTCGTGATTCTCACACTTGTAACTCCAGACTGGACCTTCTCCCTTTACCTCCAAGACTCCTGTATCCAATTGCCTCCTGACAGTTCCACCCGGAAGCTTACTAGGCCATCTTGAACTTCATTTGTCCAAAGGTGAACTCCTGACTTCTCTCCCTAAACCTACACACAGCCAGGCTTGGTGGCTCAGCCTATAATCCCAGCACTTTGGGAAGCTGAGGCGAGTGGATTGCCTGAGCCTGCAGGTTCGAAACCAGCCCGGCCAACTTGGCAAGATCGCCTCTCTACAATAAATCAAAAATTAGCCAGGTGTGGTAGCGTGCGCCTGTAGTTCTGGCTACCTGGAAGACTGAGGTGGAAGGATTGCCGGAGCCCAGCAAGTCAACGCTGGGGTGGCCGTGAATGTGCCACTGCACTCCAGCCTGGGTGACAGAGTGAGACTCCAAGTCAAACAAAACAAAACAAAACAAAAAAACAACCTACACGCACGCGGACACACACACAGTTCTTCTCCATCTCAATTGATGGCGACTCCTACTTTCCAGTGCTCAGGACAACATTCTCAATTCTTCTCTTTCTCTCACACCCCACATTAGGAAATCTGTTGGTTCGAACCCCAAAATGAATCCAGGGCCACCACTCCTCATCATTCCACTGCTGTCAGCCTGGTCCAGGCCACCATCACCTCTGCCTGGATCACTGCAGGAGCCTTCTAACTGGGCTCTCTGCTTCCACCCTTGCTACTCTATGGCCCATTCTTAACAGAGCAGCAAGTGAGTCTTTAAAATAGAAGTCAGAGTCGGGCTCGGTGGCTCAGCCTGTAATCCCGCGCCTTTGGGAGGCTGAGTTGAGTGGATTGCCTGAGCCCATGGGTTCGAGACCCGCCTGGGCAACTTGGTGAGACCTCATCTCTACAATAAATCAAAAACGAGCCGGGCGTGGTAGCACGCGCCTGTAGTTCCAGCTACTTGGAAGGCTGAGTGGAAGGATCGCCGGAGCCCAGCAGGTCAAGGCTGTGGTGGCCAGGAGCAGCCACTGCACTCCAGTCTGGGCGACAGAGTGAGACTCCAACTCAATAAATAAATAAATAATAATAATAGAAGTCAGATCATGTCATTTCACTCCTCAATACCCTCCAGGGTCTCTCACTCAGACTAAAAGCCAAGTCCTTGCATGGACTGAAGGCCCTGCCTGATCTGCCTCCCTCTGACCTCAACTCTTCTCACTCTTCCTGTCCCCACCTCTGTTCCAGTCACACTGACTTCCTTATTGTTCCTTGAATGCACTAGGCGCACTCCTGCCTCAGGACCTTTGCACTAGCTGTCTCTCCTGCTTGGAATGCTCTTCCCTCAAATATCCACATCGCCAACTCCCTTGCTTTATCCTCCCCCCCAAATCTTTTTTTTTTTTTGAGTTGGAGTCTCACTCTGTCGCCCAGACTGGAGTGCCGTGGCCACTCCTGGCCACTGCAGCCTCGACCTGTTGGGCTCCAGAGATCCTTCCGCCTCAACCTTCCGAGTAGCCGTAATTACAGGCATGCGCTACCACACCCGGCTAATTTTTTTGATTTGTTGTAGAGATGAGGTCTCATCAAGTTGCTCAGGCAGGTCTCGAACCCATGGGCTCAGGCAATCCACTCACCTCAGCCTCCCAAAGGCACGGGATTACAGGCTGAGCCACCGATCCTGGCTATCCCCCCAAATCTTAGCTCTACTGTCACCATCTCAATGCAGCTTAATCTGTCTGCCCTATTTAAGACTGCAGCCACCTGCCTCCTCCCCACCCAAGACCCCCTTCTCATCATTCCCAGTCTCCTGATACCTTGCTCTTGTTTTCCTATCTAGCACTTCTGACCATGCTGCTTTTCTGATTTGTCTATTATTTTTATTGTTCCTGTTTATCGTTTGCTTCCTCTATTAGAATGGAAGTTCTGTGAGAACGGGGCTTCTTTTTTCTGATGAGGGCTTTGTGGTGAACCAGTTACTGTACCCAGGCTCTGGAGCCAGACTGTTTGAGTTTGAGTCCTGGCTTTGCCATCTACCTTGGGTAAATAGCTTAATCTCTGGGGTCTCCATTTCCTCATCTGTGAAATGAGGGAATAATGATACCTGTCTCCTAGGGTTACAGAAATGAGTAAATGAGGCCGAGCGTGGTGGCTCAGCCTGTAATCCCAGCACTTTGGGAGGCCAATGTGAATGGATTGCCTGAGCCCGCGGGTTTGAGACCAGGTCAGCCAACTTGGCGAGACCTCCTCTCTACATAAATAAAAAATTAGCCAGGTGTGGTAGTGCGTGCCTGTAGTTCTGACTACTTGGAAGACTGAGGTGAATGGATTGCCAGAGCCCAGCAGGTCGACACTGGGGTGGCTGTGAGCATGCCACTGCACTCCAGCCTGGGCAACAGAGTGAGACTCCAACTCAAAAGAAAAAAAAAAAAGAAATGAGTAAATGAAGCAATGGATAAAGAGGGCTTAGTAACAGTGCCTGGCACACCATGTGGCTTAGCTTAGTAAGTGTTATTGTTCCTATGTCTGGTACATAGGGGACAAACAATAAAAATCTGCTGGCTCTCGTAGGTGTTGTGACTCCATTTTACTGATGCCCAAGGTGACATGGCCAGCGAGCGTCAAGGGCAGAGTTAGCGTCCAGGTTTATCTGGTGTCAAAGTCCTTGCTTCTTCCAGTGCTCCCCGATCTACCTTCTAGACATAGGTTCCAGGCTAGCCTCCAGAGGGAGGAGTGTTCCATGTCATGGGGCGGGATGACACTGGAGACCGGAAGGAGTGAAAAGAGGGTCACCAAGAGAAAATGAGGCAAAGGGGGCTTCTCACCCTTAGGGTCAAGTCTACACTCTGCACGGCCACAAGCCTTTTCCTGATCTAGCCCATCTGCCTCTCCAATCCTCTCTCTCAAGAGAAAACCACCTGGGACCATTCCTAAGCGCATCAGACTGCCCCAGCCCACTCTCGCACAGGCTGTTCCTTCCACCTGCATTGCTCTCCCAGCTCCCTTGCTTGGTCATCACTTGTTCAACCGCCTGACTCAGATGCTGTAGATGTCACTGCCTCCAGGATGCCTACCCTGATCTCCTAAGAGGGTTTGGTGCCTTCCTGTAGGCTCCTGTGCTTCCACAAATCCATACAAAGTTGATAACCTCTAAAGAGATATTTGGTGAGTACTTAAAAACATCCATATTAAAAGGGCGTGTATGGCCAGGCTCGGTGGTTCAGCCTGTAATCCCAGCACTTTGGGAGGCTGAGATGAGTGGATTGCCTGAGCCCGTGGGTTCGAGATCAGTCCAGGCAACTTGGCGAGACCTTGTCTCTACAATAAATTAAAAAAAAAAAAATTAGCTGGCGTGGTAGCACACACCTGTAGTTCCGGCTAATTGGAAGGCTGGGGTGGAGGGATCGCTGGAGCCCAGCAGGTCAACACTGGGGTGGTCGTGAGTGTGCCACTGGGGTGGCCGTGAGTGTGCCACTGCACTCCAGCCTGGACAACAGAGTGAGACTCCGATTCAAAAATAAATAAATAAACAAATAAATAAAAAGGCACATATGAGAATTCATCTGCACAGGTAGTCTCCCCCATAGTGTCTAAGAAAGGGGTCTGGGGTAGGGCAGGACTCTTAGGAAATGAAATAATAATGAAAATGATAAGATTTGTCAAGGCCTTACTTTGTGTAAGCACTTCTGTTTTGTTTTGCTTTGTTTTTATAGAGATAGGGTCTTTCTCTGTTACTGCTGGAGTGCAGTGGTACAACCGTAGTTTATGGCAGTCTCAAACTCCTGGGCTCATGCAATCCTTCCACCTCAGTCATTCAAATAGCTAAGATTACAGGCACACACTGCCACGCACGGCTACTTTTTAAATACCTCTTTTAGAAACAGGTTTTACAGCCGGGATCGGTGGCTCAGCCTGTAATCCCACGCTTTGGAAGGATGAGGTGAGTGGATTGCCTGAGCCCACGGGTTTGAGACCCGCCTGGGCAACTTGGCGAGACCTCATCTCTACAATAAATCAAAAATTAGCTGGGTGTGGTAGCGCACGTCTGTAGTTCCAGCTACTCGGAAGGCTGAGGCAGAAGGATCGCCAGAGCCCAGCAGATCGAGTCTGCGGTGGCCAGGAGCGGCCACTGCATTCCAGTCTGGGTGACTGCGTGAGGCTCCAACTCAAAAAAAAAAAAAAAGAAACAGGTTTTCCTATGTTACCCAGGTTGGTCTTGAACTCCTGGCCTCAAGCAATCCTCCCACCCAGCTTTCCAAAACACTGAGATTACAGGTGTGAGCCAACATAACTCATCGCATCCTCTCAAAGGTAGGCATTATTGTTATCCCCATTTTACAGATTGGGAAACTAAGACAAGGAGTAAGCAAGTGATAGAACCAGGAGACAGATGCAGGCATTCTGGCTGGAACCAGTCAGTGACCAATGTCTGGGCTTCTAACTCCCATGGACTACATGGAAGCAGACACAAGCCAGGGTAGAACAGCGAGAAGTCCAAGTTTGTCTTCATCAACTCTTTCTCCTTAGAGGGGGAAGATATCCAAAACCCACCAACTCCTTCCCCCGCAACAGCCAGGAAAAGCCCCCAGCACCTTTGGCTGAAGTCAGCCTCAAATGGAGGCTGTCACGGCTGTCTAGTCTTTTCTGAGCCTAGTGGAGACAGGCCTGGGTTTCAATCTGGCTGTCCTCCTTATTAGCTCTGGCAAGCCTGTCTCCCCATGTGGAAAATAGAAGTAACAGTGCCTGACTCAGGGGTTGTTGTGAGGATTAAAGGAGAGTGTGTTCAGACTGTTGCTATTATTTGTCTCTGGTTGAAGAAAAAGAAAATTCCTTACTGTTTTCTAGAGACCTATCTTATCATTCTGGAGGTCAGACATCTGAAGTGGGTCTCACTGGGCTGAAATCTAAGTACCAGCAGGGATGTGTTCTTTCTGGGGCTCTCGGGAGAATACCTTTCCTTGCTCTTTCCAGCTTCTAGAGGCTGCCTGTGTCCCTGGCTTGTGGTTCCTTCCTCCACCTTCAAGGGCAGCAGCGTGGCATCCTCAGCTCTCTCTCTGACTCTGATACAACTCTCTCCTGCCTCTTTCACAAGTAATGACTGTGATGATGTAGGCCTACCCAGACAATCCAGGATAATCTCACCATCTCAAAGTCAGCCGATGCACAATTTTTTAATTTTTATTTTGAGTTGGAGTCTCACTCCATCGCCCAGGCTGGAATGCCGTGGCACACTCACGGCCACCCCAGCATTGACCCACTGGGCTCAGGTGATCCTTCCACCTCAGCTTTCCAAGCAATTCACAATCTTAATTCCATCTGTACTCTTGATTTTCTCTTGTCATGTAACATGACATAGTCACAGGTTCTGGGGATGAGGGCATTGGACATCTTTGAGGAGAGGGACATTATTCTGCCTACTACTGTGGGTAAGAAAACACTCGTTGGGTGGTGACATGCAGGGACTTGAGCTATGAGTACACCTGTGCTCAGAAACCTACCATGGATAAGGGCCAGACCTCTCAGCCTGGCAGGCAGGGTCTTTCATGAACTGGCCTCTATCCCCATTTTACGAACAGGCACTTTCTGGCTTCCTTGCTTCGGCTCTACCTGAAAGGTCTTTTCTTCCATTTCTGATCTTTACTTATCATGGCCAAGTTCAAATGTTTCCTCTTCTTTTTCAGAACTCCCAGAATGACTCTCCCTCCTCTGGCACTGTTATGGAATTTGTCTTGACTGGAGTTATTTATGTATGTACTAGTTAGGAGCCGTCCCCATCTGACTGTGGACCCCTGAACTACAGGGACCACTAGAGCACAGGTCAGCCATTCTCACACTTGAGCATGCTTGTGAATCAGCTGGAGACATCCAGAATTTCTGATTCAGTAGGTGTGGGATGGAACCTGGTAATCTGCATTTCTAACAAGTACTCAGGTGATCCTGATGGTCTGGGGACCACACTTTGAGGACCACAAGCACAGAAGTTGAACTGTTGTCATCAGGCTAGACTTGTGTTCAAATCTCAGCTCTGCCTCTTTCTGCATGACTTTGAATATATCCCAAGCCCTTCTGAGCTGTTTTCTCATCCCCACTGCATTGGGGTGACAGGCTTAGGACAGTTCTGTACCCCATACAGGTGCTTAATAAAAAACAGGATGTTCTCCCTCTATAATTTTCCTCTTCTCGTGGTTTACCTTCCTAGGAGGTACTCAATAAAAACTTGTGAACCTGCCGGGCACAGTGGCTCAAGCCTATAATCCCAGCCCATTGGGAGGCTGAGGCAAGAGGATTGCCTGAGTCCAGGGGTTCGAAACCAGCCTGGGCAACTTTGTGAGACCTCATCTCTACAATTAAAAAAATTTTCTTTGAACTTGTGAACCAGTTTTAGGGGAAACTGCTGAATTGGACCCCCCCAAAAAAGTGTTGGCAACATGACAAGAGCTAAAATAGCCAAGTTGGGAATGTCTGGGTCAAAGGTATGTGAATGACCTTCCCAACTGATGAGTATTTCCTTTTATGCCTGTGACCACACAGTACCATAACAATCATGCCAGGAAGGACAGCAGATCAACCATATTACAAGCTCAACTCATTTATCCAACAAGTTTGCCTGGTTGCCCCCATGAGGGTTATGGGGCTGGAGAGAAGGCGCTGGTTCTGAGGGGCTCAGACCATGGGGAGAATTTGTGTAAGCAGAGAAGTCATGGAATCAGGCTTGACCACTCAGTGGTAGAGGAGTGGTGGTGTAGGGTGAGGGGTTGCTGGCTTGGGACGCATTGCCTGGGAAGAAGTTTTCTTGTGATTGGGACACTGCCTGCAGGCTTCCCTGAGGCCCTATTAAACACACACACGCATCACACTTCTTTCATTATTTGAGGGACTACCGGTCCCACTCTTCATAGGCAAAGGACTGTGTCTTGGTTTCCCCAGCCCTGGCATTGTATGCACATAGAAAGTGTCTAAAGTCAGACTGGAGCCCCCATAGTGCCATTTAGGAGGCTGGGTGACAAAGAGGTCAATGGCATGGGTCCTGGCACTTTGATGACCAGTTCCATCACCAGGGCTGGGACTAGGGTGAGACAGGTGAGGCCTCTCTTGCCCACCTTTGTCCTGGCTCTGTCCATCATTTACTAGCTGTATGACCTCATGCAAGAAAATTCACCTCTCTGAGCTTCACTGGTGATAATAATGCACATTCTATAAGTTTTTTGTGTGCTTTTTTTTTGTTTTTATTTTTTTTACTCAGAGTCTCACTCTGTTGCCCAGGCTGGAGTGCAGTGACACGCTCATGGCCACTGCAACCTCAACCTGCTAGGCTCAGGTAATCCTTCCGCCTCAGCCTTCCAAGTAACTGAAACTACAGGTGCAAGCCACCACACCTGGCTAATTTTTTGATTTATTGTAGAGACAAGGTCTTGCCAAGTTGCCCATGCTGGTCCCGAACCCCTGGGCTCAGGCAATCCTCTCACCTCCACCTCCCAAAGTGCTGGAATTACAGACGTGAGCCACCGCACCCGGTTTATAAGTTAAAAAAAAAAGATTAAATAGAATAAAACCTGGTCCTTATCAAAATCTCAATAAAGGGCAGTAGCTCTTTTCCCAATTTCTGCATTTGGAAGAGTGGCCACCAGAGGGCAGTGGTCCCCATACTGGGAAAAGAACTGGCCCGGACAGAGGCCCAGCTAGTGTTGATCCCGCAAACAGCCTTTGATTGAGAGGCCACACACTCCAGGAAGGGATGTGTGGTTTTGATTGGGTCAACACAGCCACCAGCCAACAGACACACTCGGCACCCTGCTGGTCACTCCCCACTGTGGTCACTCGAGGACTGGCACGAGTCTGGGAACAGTTAACTGGGATTTACTGGGACACTCCCGTCTGTATAGCTGAACCACAGAGGCACCTGGCTGTTTCCAGAATGGTTCCCTGTGCAGGCTTCTCCCCACTTCCTCCGGCAATGTCTCCTTCAAAATCCACCCAGCATGACCTCTCAGGGTCCATTCTTCCATAGATGGAGTCCATTTGGGCTCCTGAAGCATTTGATTTTTCCTGGATGATAGCATTTGTAACACTTTATTGAAGTCTTATTTACATGAAGTTTGACTAGAGGTTAAGAGCAGGGACTCTTGGGGACCCACAGCCTGGACTCCACGTACTGTGTGATTTTGTGCAAGTTACCTAACCTCTCTGAGTCTCAGTTTCCTCATTTGTACGTAACACAATAACAATCCCCATTTCACAGGGGTTTTCCTGGAAACTAAATGGTGTTATGCACACAAGGCCCTTATTTATTGAACACATGAATGAATGAGTGAGCGAATGCTTATCAAAATTCACTGGGTTGTGAGCTCCTCAAGGCAGGGACTATATTCTTTTTTACATTGTGTAATGTCTGAATCCCAGTGAGGGCACATTGTCTAATTCAGTTGTTCTCACAGTGGGGTCCTCCTGACCAGCATCCTCAGTGTTACCTTGGAGTTTGTTACAAACACACATTTTCAGCCAGGTGCAAGGGCTCACACCTATAATCCCAGCGACCCTGGAGGCTGAAGCAGGAGGATCTCTTGAGGCCAGGAGTCCCAGACCAGAGTGGGCAACATAGTGAGACTCCAACTTTAAAATCAATTTTTTAAAAAATTAGCCAGACACGGTAGTGCTCACCTGTAATCCTACCTACTTGGGAGGCTGAGGGGGGAGGATTGCTGGAGCCCAGGAATTTGAGGCTGCAGTGAGCTATGATCGCACCATTGTTCTCCAACATGGGCGACTGAGCAAAGTCTTGTCTCTATTTTTAAAAAGAAAAAAAAAGTACAGTTTTCAGGTCCCAGCCTTGACTTACTGAATCAGAAACTCTAGGGATGGAACCCAGCCATCTGTATTTTCTTTTTTTTTTCTTTTTTTTTGAGTTGGAGTCTCACTCTCTCACCCAGACTGGAGTGCAGTGGCCGCTCCCGGCCACCACAGCCTCGACCTGCTGGGCTCTGGCGATCCTTCCACCTCAGTCTTCCAAATAGCTGGAACTATAGGTGTGTGCTACCATGCCCGGCAAGTTTTTTTATTTATTGTAGAAATGAGGTCTTGTCAAGATGCCCCGGCGGGTCTTGAACCCGCGGGCTCAGACAATCCACTCACCTTGGCCTCCCAAAGTGCTGGGATTACAGGCGAGACTCTGTTTCTAAAAAGAAAAAGATATTTAATTTGCCTTTTGCTCCTTCCATCAATCCTGGGAGAAAGAACAGGTAATAAAACCGAACTCTGGAAAATTTAAGATATTGAGAACCATAAAGAGAACTGAAAGGGTTTCATTCATTTGTTTCACAACCTTTTTTTGAGCACCTGCTATATGCCAACCTCTGCCAGGGGCTGGGGAAACTATGGCCCTTGACTTATTCATGGAGTTTAGTCAATTCTAATTCAAACCACACAGTTTACAGATATGAACATTCATTTAAACACCTTTGAGCCTCTATGTGCTAGGCTGGTAGATTCAAACTTCAGCTCCCAGTGGAAACACCTGGAAGGCTTTTGAAAGTACAGATGAGCCGGGCTTGGTGGCTCAGTCTGTAATCCCGCGCCTTGGGAGGCTGAGGGGAGTGGATTGCCTGAGCCCGTGGGTTCGCAACTACAGGTAGCACGCGCCTGTAGTTCCAGCTACTCAGAAGGCTGAGGCGGAAGGATTGCCGGAGCCCAGCAGGTCGAGGCTGCGGTGGCCGGGAGCAGCCACTGCACTCCAGTCTGAGCGACAGAGTGAGACTCCAACTCAAAAAAAAAAAAAAAAGAAACCGAGTCTCGCTCTGTTGCCCAGGCTGGAATGCAGCGGCACAATCATAGCTCACTGCAGCCTTGAACTCCTGAGCTCAAGCAATCCTCCCACTTCAGCCTGTAATCTCAGATTACAGAGCCACTATACCTGACTCTAGACATACTAACGAAAAGGTATTGTCACACTGCTGAGCCCTGTCAGAAACTCTCATTTAGAATCTTCAAGGAGGTCTGCTCTTCTGTCCCTGCTGCAACCCAGAGCTTCAGCCACTTTAAGAGTCCTGCTGCAGACACAAACCTGCCAGGCCTGGACCACCCATGGAAAGAGAAAGCAAACTCCTAAGGCAGGTAAACATCCTTGACAGGGAGGGAGCGGGAGTTATGACCCCTCCCTGGCACAGGATAGATGCCCAGTAAATGTCTGATAAATAAATGACTCTTGATCATGAGAGTTAATTGCATGGGTTTGGGACGAACAAACACTTTTTTCTCCCCCTTGTCTTATTGCTTTGTCCGTGATCACCAACATGATATTGACGAGTAGGAGTGATCCTGAGTGTCCTGTTTCTAAAGTTTCACCATTGTTTGATATTTGCTATAGAATAGTAATTCCTATGAATTCTTATTTAGCTATCAGCTTTCAAAAAAATCATGAATGAGTGTTGCAGTTTTCAAGCATTTTTCTTGTATCTATGGGGATGGTCACATGGGTGTTTTCTTTATTTTGTTATGTGGAAGACTATATTGACTGCTCTTTTCCTTTTGGGGCAGGAATTTGTGTCTCACACTGGTGTCAAAACAGAATCCTGCACTTAATAAGCACCCAAATAGATGCTGAAGAAGAATAGATTCCTGGAAAAACTTCCAAAAAGAAGCAATTCTTTTCTTTTCTCTTTTTCTTTTTGAGTTGGAGTCTCACTCCATTGCCCAAGCTGGAGTGCAATGGTACGCTCATGGCCAACCCAGCATAGACCTGCTGGGCTCAGGCGATCCTTCCGCCTCAGCCTTCCAAGTAGCCAGAACTACAGGTGCACTTTACCACAGCTGGCTAATTTTGATTTATTGTAGAGACATGGTCTCGCCAAGTTGCCTGGGTTGGTCTCAAACCTGCGGACTCAGGCAATCCACATGCCTCAGCCTCCCAAAATGCTGGGATTACAGGCTGAGCCACCGAGCCCAGTCAAAAAGTAGTATTTCTATTTCATATTCAGCACTTGAGAAAAGCTTGAAGTTTTGCAGTAAATATGCTGATATCATTCTTGTATTCCCAAATCAGTCCAGCTTGGTTGTGATTTCTTCTTATTTGGCAAGGCTATATTTAATTGACTAATTTTTTATTTAGAGTTTGTGTCTCTGTGTTTAATAGAAATAATCTGTAATTTTATTTTCTTGCATTGTCCTTGCCTGGTTTAGGGATCAAGGTTGTCCTAGCCTCATAAAATAAATTGGATGACCTTCCTTTGTTTTTCATTCTCTGAAAAATGTATAAGCTCAACATTAAGGTTAAATAAAACTTGAGTATAAAACCATTTCATTCTGGCTTCATTTGGGGGCAGAATCTTTTTTTTTTTTTTTTGAGTTGAAGTCTCACTCTGTCACCCAGACTGGAGTGCAATAGCACACTTATGGCTACTGCAGCCTTGACCTCCTGGGCTTAGATGATCCTTCTACCTCAGCCTTCCAAGTAGCTGGAACCACAGGCATGTGCCACCACGCCCAGTTAATTTTTTGATTTAGAGATGAGATCTTGCCATGTCGCCAAAGTTGGTCTCAAACACCTGGACTCAGGCAATCCTCTTGCCTTGGCCTCCCAAAGTGCTGGGATTACAGGTGCGAGCCACCATGCTTGACTGGGCAGAAATTCTTAAACGCTAATTCAAGTTAGCAAATTTCTTGAGTCAATTTTCTTGAGTCAGTTTTAGTAAGTGTACTAGAAAATTGTCCCTTTCATATACATTTTCACCTCTGCCTCTCATTGACTGCATTACCTGGAAACTTTTTATGTAAACAACTTTATTGAGGCGTATTTTATTTCAAGTGTACAATGCAATCTTTTTTTTTGTTTGTTTTTTTTGAGTTGAAGTCTCACTCTGTGACCCAGACTAGAGTGCAGTGGCACGCTCCCAGCCACCACAGCCTCGACATGCTGGGCTCCGGTGATCCTTCCGCTCAGCCTTCCAAGTAGCTGGAGCTACAGGCGCGCGCTACCACGCCCGGCTAATTTTTAAATTTATTGTAGAGATGAGGTCTCACCAAGTTGCCCAGGCAGGTCTCGAACCCGTGGGCTCAGGCAATCCACTCACCTCAGCCTCCCAAAGCGCGGGATTACAGGCTGAGCCACCGAGCCCGGTCAACAATCATTTTTAGAAATGTTATCAAGTAACTACAACCATCACCATAAGTCAACTTTAGAACATTCTCATGCCCCAGTGGCATCCCTCTAACCATTCAAAAAATAACAGCTTTATTAAGATATAATTCATACCATATAACTTACCTGCTTAAAGTGTAAAATTTAGGCTGACTATGGTGGCTCATGCCGGTAATCCCAGCAGTTTGGGAGCCTGAGGTGAGAGGATTGCCTTATCCCAGAGGTTTGAGACCAGCCTGGGCAACTTCGTGAGACCTCATCTCTAAAATAAGTCAAAGAATTAGCTGGGCATGGTGGCTCACACCTGTAGTCTCAGTTACTTGGAAGGCTGAGGCAGAAGGATCACCTGAGCCCAGCAAGTGGAGGCTGTGGTGGCCATGAGCATGCCACTGCATTCCAGCCTGGGCGACAGAGTGAGACTCTGATTCAAAAAAAAAAAGTGTACAATTCAATGATTTTAGGATATTCACAGAGCTGTACAACCACCATTCCACCAATTTTAAAATATTTTCATCACATTGCCCTGCAAGACCCTGTCTGTATTCACTGTCTCCCCTTTCTTTCTCCACTCTCCCAGCCTTAAGCAACTACTAATCTACTTTCAGTCTCTGTAGATTTGCCTATTCTGAACACTGTTTCTTTTCTTTTCTTTTCTTTTTTTTTTTTTTAGAGGCAGGGTCTTACTCTATTGCCCAAGTTGGACTGTGGTGGCATGATCAGGGCTCACTGCAGCCTTGAACTTCTGCCTCAACCTCCCAAGTAATTAGGACCACTCCCACTAACTAAAAACATTTTTTTGTAAGGGTGAGGATCTTGTCTTATTACCTAGGCTGGACTCAATTTCCTGACTTCAAGCAATCCTTCGGCTTCCCTGGCTTCAAGAGATCCTGAGCCTTTCAAAATACTGAGATTACAGACATGAGTCACTGCACCTGGCCTGGATATTTAACATAAACGAGATTATATACTATCTGGTCATTTGTGTTTGACTTCTTTCATTTAGCAGGTGTTCAAGTTTCAGCCATGCTGTAGTATGTATCAATACTTCATGTCTTTTTATTGCTGAATAATATTCTGTTGTACGAATATATGTTATCTATTTATTATGTATTTTTATTTCATTCATCAAATTTTTTTGAGTCAGGGTCTCACTCTGTTGTCCAAGTTGAAGTGTGGAGGCATGATCACAACAATCACGGCTCATGGCAGCCTCGGTCTCCTGGGCTCAGGTGATCCTTCCACCTCAGCACCCCAAGTAGCTGGGCCTACAGGCGTGTGCCACCACACTCAGCTATTTTTTTTTTATTTTTGTAGAGATGAGGTTTCATCATGTTGCCCAGACTGGTCTTGAATTCCTGGATTCAAGCAATCCTCCTGCCTTGGCATCCCAAAGTGTGGGTCATTCATCAGTTGATAGGTATTTGGGCTGTTCAACTTTTGGGCTACTAAGAATAATGTTACTATAAACATTTATGTACGCATATTTGCGTAGACATCTATTTCCTTTCCTTTCTTTCTTTCTTTTTTTTTTTTGAGTCAGGGTCTCATGGTCTCACTCTGTCTCCCAGGCTGGAGTGACTCCAGTCTCATGGCTCACCACAGTCTCCAACTCCTGGACCCAGGCAATCCTTCCACGTCAGTCTCCTGAGTCTCTGGGACTACAGGCAGTCACACGCCACCACATCCCGGTTAATTTTTTAATTTTCTGTAGAGACAAAGTCTCACTATGTTGCCCAGGCTGGTCTAGAACTCTTGGGCTCAAGTTATCCTCATACCTTGACTTCCTAAAGTGCTGGGATTACAGGTGTGAGCCATCACTCCTGACCTAGACATCTATTTTCCATCTTCTTGGGTATATACCTGGGGTGGAATTCCTGGGTTGCATGGTGAGTCTGTGCCGAAACTTTTGAGGAGCTGCCAAACTTTTTTCCAAAGTGGTTGTACTATTTTACAATCCCATGAGTAGTGTATGAGGGTTCCAATTTCTCTACCTCCTCTTCAGCACTTGTTATTATTTTTGTTATTATCTTTTTGATTGATTACTAGTGGGTGTGAGGTGATATCTCATAGTTTCGATTTGTATTTCCCTGATGGATAATCATATTGAGAATCTTTTCATGTGATTCTTGGCCGTTTATTTATCTTTGGAGAAATGTCTATTCCTCTGTCCATGTTTAAGTTGGGTTATATATCTTTTTTTTTTTTTTTTTTTTTGAGTTGGAGTCTCACTCTTCGCCCAGACTGGAGTGCAGTGGCCGCTCCCGGCCACCACAGCCTCGACCTGCTGGGCTCCGGCAATCCTTCCACCTCAGCCTTCCAATTACCTGGAACTACAGGCGCACGCTACCACACCCGGCTAATTTTTGATTTATTGTAGAGATGAGGTCTCGCCAAGTTGCCCAGGCGGGTCTCGAACCCGCGGCCTCAGGCAATCCACTCACCTCGGCCTCCCAGAGGCGCGGGATTACAGGCTGAGCCACCGAGCCGGCGGGTTATATATCTTTTTATTATTGAGTCATATGAGTTGATTCTATATCCTGGACACAAGCCCCTAATTAGATACATGGTTTGCAAATATGTAGAATTTTCTCCCATCGGGTAGGTTGTATTTTAATGTTCTTGATGCTGTTCTTTGCAACAAAAAAAGTTTTAAATCTTCATGAGGTCCGAATTTCTCCATTTTTTCCCCTTTTGTTGCTTATGCTTCTGATGTTATATTTGAGAAACTACTTCCTAATCTAAGCTCACAAAGCTGTTTTCTAAAACTTTTATAGCTTTAGCTCTTAAATGTTCCTTGATCCATTTTTTAGTTAAATTTTGTATATGGACGGAACCAACCAGGCTGCCCATCAAAGCTGGACTGGATTTTTAAAATGTGGTACATATACACAATGGACTATTATGTAGCCATAAAGAAGGACAAACATATGGACTTTGCAGGAATTTGGATGGATTTAGAGACTGTCATACTCAGTGATCTATCACAGAAACAAAAAACACAGTACCATATGTTCTCACTCATGAGCAGACCTTGAACAATTATAATACTATAAGAAAGGGATTGGAGCCAGGCTCGGTGACTCAGCCTGTAATCCCAAAACTTTGGGAGGCTGAAGCAAGTGGACTGCTTGAGCCCACGGGTTTGAAAACAGCCTGGGCAACTTGGCAAAACCTCGTCTCTACAATAAATTTTTAAAAAAATTATCCAGGTGTGGTAGCGCACACCTGTAGTTCCGGCTACTTGGAAGGCTGAGGCGGAAAGATCACCAGAGCTCAGCAGGCCGACACTGGGGTGGCCCTGAGCGTGCCACTGCACTCTAGCCTGGAGGATGGAGTGAGACTCCAACTCACAAAAAAAAAAAGAAAGGGAGAGGCACACCTCATCAACAAGGGGTACCTGCATAATGAACATTTGTTTGTTTGTTTGTTTGTTTGTTTATTTATTGAGTTGGAGCGCAGCCTCGGCCTGCTCGGCTCCGGCAACCCTTCTGCCTCAGCCTCCCAGTAGCTGGAACTACAGGCGCGCACTACTACCCCGGCTAACCCCAAGTTGTCTGGGCAGGTCTCGAACCCTCGGGCTCAGGCAATTCGCTCACCTCGGCCTCCCAAAGCGCGGGATTATAGGCTGAGCCACTGAGCCCGGCAATTTGTTTATTTTTATTTTTATTTTTTTGAGTTGGAGTCTTATTCTGTCGCCCAGAGTGGAGTGCAGTGGCCGCTCCCGGCCAGCGCAGCCTCGACCTGCTGGGCTCCAGCGATCCTTCCGCCTCAGCTTTCCAAGTAGCTGGAACTACAGGCATGTGCTACCACGCCCGGCTTAGTTTTTGATTTATTGTAGAGATGAGGTCTCGCCAAGTTGCCCAGGCAGGCCTCGAACCCTCAGGCTCAGGCAATCCACTCACCTCAGCCTCCCAAAGGGGCGGGATTACAGGCTGAGCCACCGAGACCGGTTTATTTATTTTATTATTACCCTGAATTGTAACCTGAATTGTACCCAACATCTTTAAAATAAAGGAATAAATCAATTACGTATATGGTATGAGCTAGGGGTCCAATTTCGATCTTTTGCATATGAATATTCAATTGTCCCAGTGTCATTTGTTGAAATACTTGTTCTTTCACCATTGAATTGTCTTGGTACTTTTGTTTAAGATCAATTGGCCACAAATAAGGGCTTATTTCTGGACTCTCAATTCTATCCCACTGATCTATATGTCTATCTTATACTTGTCTCAAGTACTATGGCTTTGTATATGTTTGGAAATCAAAAGTCCCCTAGCTTTGTTTTTTCTTTCTTGAGATTATTTTGACTTTTCTGAGTCTCTTGAATTTTCATGTGAATCTTGGTATCAGCATATCTGTTTCTGCAAAGAATTCAACTGGAATTTTGATGGGGAGTACGGTGAATCTGTAAATAAATTTGATGAGTATTACCATTTTAACAATATCATGCTTTCCAATCCATGAACATGAGATGTCTTTCCATTTTCTTTAATTTCTTCAACAATACTTTGTGGTTTTCAGATTATAAATTTTGCACTTTTGTGTTAAATTTAGTTCTAAATATTTTATTATTATTATTATCATAACTTTTTTAGAGACAGAGTCTCAATCTGTCACTCATGCTGGAGCGTAGTGACGTGATTTTAGCTCACTGCAGTCTCAAACTCCTGGGCTTAAGGTATTCTCCTGCTTCAACTTCCCAAATAACTGGGACTACAGGCATGTGCCACTTTACTGGGCTAATTTTTCATTTTTTTGGTAGAGACAAGGTCTTGCTATGTTGCCTAGGCTGGTCTTAAACTCATGGACTCAAGCAATCTTCCTGTCTCGGCCTCCCAAAGTTCTAGGATTACAGGCATGAGCCACCATACCCAGTCCATATGTTATTATTTTTGATGCATTTGTAAGTGATATTGTTTTCTTAATTTCATATTTTGGGCTGCTTATTGCTAGTGTGTAGAAATACATCTGATTTTTGTATATTGATCTTGTATCCTACAACCTTACTCAACTCATTTATTCGTTCTAATATGTTTAGTGAATTTCTTAGGATGTTTTATAGACAAGATCATGTTATCTACAAATAGAGATAGTTCTACCTCTTCCTGTCAATCTGGATTTTTTTTTTTCCATTTTCTTGTCTAATTACCCTGGCTAGAACCTACAGTAAAATATTGAATAGAAAAGCATGGGCATCCTTGTCTTGTTTCTGATCTTGGGGCCAGGTATAGGGGAAAGCATTCAGTATTTCACCATATGACCTAATTGTGGGTTTTTCATAGATGCTTTTTATCAGGATGAGAAAATTCTTTTCTATTTCTAGTTTCCTGGGTTTTTTTTTTTTTTTTTTCTTTTTAATCATGAAGAGGTATCGAATGTTGTCAAGTTTTTTCTGCATCTAGTAAAATGATAATGTGGTTTTTGTCATTTATTCTACTGATGTGGTGCATTACACTGATGTTTGGATGTTAAACCAATCTTGCATTCCTGGGATAAATCCCATGGTATGTGATCCTTTTTATTCATATGTTGCTGGAGTTGGTTTGCTGGTATTTTGTTTGTATCTCCATTCACAAAACTTCTCATGCCCATTTATAACTAATCCCATTCCTATCCCAACCTCAGGCAACCACTATTCTTCTTTTTCTTTTTATAGATTTGCCTATTCTGGACATTTCTATAATTGAAATCATACAATATATAATCCTTTGTGACTTTTTTCACTTAGCATGTTTTGAAGATGATATTGTAGCATATATCAGTACTTCATTTCTTTATATAGATTAGTATTCCATTGTATGGAACTGATACATTTCATCTAATACATTTCTATCTGTTCATCAGTTGATGGCTATTTAAGGATTTCTATTTTGAATCATGCTGCTATAAACACTGACATGCAAGTCTTGTCTTTGCATGGACGTGTTTCCATTTCTCTTGAAGCAGAAATTATTCTACTTGAAGTTGGACTAATTCTATTATCCCTGGGTCCTACGGAAGCTTTAAGTTTATCTTTTTGAGATGTCAAACTGTTTTCCAAAATGGCTGCACCATTGCACATTGCCACCAACAATGTATGAGGGTTACCTGGGAGCTTATTTAAGCTAAGCAGCTCTGCATCTATAAAGCAGTGGTAAGTCTAATTTCTTCAAGTTGTTGTGAGCATTAATTAGATTATGATATATGAAGGCCAGTGCTGGGCCCAGACAAAACGTAAAGGCTCAAATGACATCTTTTCTCCCCTTGTGTGAGCTAATGTTCCAAACCTCAGGCCCTGCCTCACTTCTTAGACTAGGTAAGTAAAGCTTGTAAATGGTTGTTTATGCCGAGCAAAGGGGTTAGACCATCCTGAGGGCAGAGAGGAGCCATAGGTGGGCATTAAGTAGGACAGTGACCTGACTAGAACTACATTTGAGAAAGATCTCTTTGGGGTAGCGGAAGGCATACATTCTCAAACATCAGGGACATTTTAGAACCACCTGGAGGGCTCATGAAGCCCCAGAATTCTGGGTCCCACCTCTTGAGTTTATTGAGCAGGCCTGGGATATGGCCCAGAATATGCCATTTTCACAAGTTCCCAGGTAATGCTGATGCTGCTGGTCTGAGGACTACACTTCAAGAACCACTGATACAGAGGATGTGATGGAGAAGAGTGTGTAGCAGAAACGGTTGGGGAAGCTACGGAAATAGCCCAGGTGAGAGATGACGGAGGCAGGGCAGATCACATTTTAGATCTGGGTGCAGAGAACTTTTCAGTATCTTAATTGGTGAGATTTCAGGTCAAGCCAATGTCAGAAAACAAAGTTGTTTCTGGGGGGAGATCAGCCTGGCAAATATGCACTCCTAGCATTAGCCAGGACAGTCCCTAACCTCCAGCCTGCGGGGACCAGACTCCCAGTTGGTAATGAGTTTCAGAAAGCACAACAAAGACAAGATGCCCAGAGTTGCAGTTTAATACCCAATTATCACCACACAAAGGGGTTCACATGGTGCTCATCAACGCAGGACCAGCACGAAACCAGGCTGGAAGTAAATGACCCGTACAGAATCTCAACACAGGGACTAGGTTTCCTAGGGCCAGCTCACCCTCAACATAAATGTGCCACATACAAAGTTCTTCATCTCACCCAGAAGCCAGCAGGCTGTCTGGGCTTGTGGCCACCACAGTCACTGAGGGTCCTCAAGGCAGAAGAGGGTCCTAGGATGAGGTGGGGGTCTCGGGATATAATGACAAGAACCAGAAAGCTCCTTTCAAACAACCCCCAAAGGCTTTCACTTCAAATGCGCTAAGCCACACAAGACCCACCTGCTGGAGCACCCAAACTCTCTCTAAAACTCTAAACACTGCAGAACTGAGGCTGAGAACACTTGGGGAGAGAGAAGTCAAAGTCATCCGAAAGCCAGTTTTACAAGCTTTGCCATTTCCCTCTTCCCTGCAGCCACAATCCCGGCTGCATTACTGGGGAGAAGGGACACTGCTCTAGTCTGTCTAACACCTTCAAGAGGAGGGGACTTGGGAGTGTGTCCCTGGTTTTAAGAAATCTCTTTGCAACTCCAACTCTACTGAACAGTTTAATGCTACTAGGTTTCTTGGAGCCCCCAAGCCTTTGCTGTCCCAGGGAACGTGGGTGAATCGGGGGCTGGGACGTTTCCTGGAAGAAATCATTTACCTCAGAAAGAAACTCTCTTTTCTCCTGCCCTGGATTTCAAGTTTACCTGGACTCTAAAGGAACCACCACTCACAATGGAATCCTAAAAGCATTCTATGGAACTCGGGAGGTTGTGAGTGTCACTGGCAAGAAAGAGGCATGAGCTCGTGCCCCACGCTGAACCCGAGGCTTAGCCTGGAGGTCCAGCTCTGCGGTCCGGCAGGGTGTGAAAGAGACAGCACAAGAGTGGGCAGAGGCGGCTGCTCAGGATGCAGGCCATGGGCCCGAGAGCAGCCCCCTCTGTCCAGCCCTATGGCAGGGCATTTGAGGAGTGAGTTTGATTCCAGCCAGACTTCAGCATTCAACTCATTCCCAACGGGCCCTGCAGGCCTCTTTGATTTAATTCTAGGTGAAAGCTCCAGACAGGACCTAAGGTATGGGAGTCGAATATCTCTGTCCCCAGAGATGGCACAAGGCTAAATGACAGCTGGGCGGAGACTTCGGAACAACAACGTTGTCTCCAGCCCTTCTTATCCCAGACCAGATCCCATGCGGCAGCCCTAGTCCCTGCCCGAGGGCCAAGATGGCCCCTAGGCTTCAAGATGGCTTTCGATGAGACTCCCCTATTTGGGAAGGGGAGCCCAAAGGCATTTCTGTAGAGAGTACAAAATTAGCCGTGTTTATAGAGTGGGGGCAGCTGTGACCTGCGGACCATTCCTGGGAGGGGGCTAACTTGGGGACCCAGGAAGCTGAGCAAATGACAAGGCATGGCTGTCCCCAGTCGGGCATTAGCTCACACTGGGCCCCACCCCTAAATAAGTCCACATTAGACATCGGTCAGTCTCCTCAGGAACAATTCAACAAAGCCAACTTCATAAATTAAACCAACTTAATGCTACAAACAGAAAAAAGTGCTGCCCGGCTGAGCCCTTGAGGAAACCTGGCTCCCTGAGGGTGGGTGGCAGGCCTCTCTGGCCACCACCCCTGCTGCTTCTCTCCAGTCCGTTCAGCCTAGAGCACCCCACCCCAGGCTAGGTTGGGGAGGAGAGTGGACCCTCTTGCCCCAGCTGGGCTACAGGGACAACGTGAGATGATCAAGCCTCTGGGGGAACAGCGTGAAGCCAAAAGGTCTTCTCAGGACCCCAAGTCTGAAGAGCTCACACGGGCCCACCTCCCCATTAGCGGCTAAGGCCTGGTCTGCTGTGAAGACTCCTCCCCCAACACTCCTTCAGCACACAGCTGACAAAAGGAGCAAGGGAGTCACCAAGCCCTGGTCACCGCTGTCCTTGGGGGTCTGAGGGAGAGCTGGGGAAAAGAGGTCGTTAAAGAATCATCCCCTTCAACAACATGGAAAAACAAAAATCCTTCCAGTTAAGCAGGGATGGTGTCACCAGCTACAGGGGAACGCTTTCAGCAATTTATTTGAAACTGACCCTTCTCTAGGGTGCAGCTGCCTCGGCTTTCACCTCTGTCTTCAGGGTAAAAACGGTCCCTGGACTAGGGCAAAGCAAAAACTCTGAGGAAAGGTGCCACAGCAGCCATGACAGCTGCCTCCACATTCCTGTTTTCCTCTGGAGCTCATCTCTGCTGATTCCCTGGAGGGTCATTTTTACATTCTAAGGGGAGGCTGAGGTAAGGACTTTCATAGAAAGGGGACCTCCTTAGCTGGCTGCTCCTGTTTCCACAGAAGCCACAGGGTCGCCTGCTCTGGGATGGCTCCCTGGAACCGTCTCTGGGCCAGAGAAGTCCAGGGAGCCAAGGCTGACACCTCAGCTGGAGACATCCGCTGAGAGCAGGGGGAGAGGTCAAAGGGACTGCAGTTGCCTTTTACTAGAATTATGAGGCCTAAGTACAATGAGCATTCTGGCAGACTGAATGGCTCCTCAGAAACCCGGCCTCCACCACTGTGGGAAAACTGGGGAGTTGGCCTGGGTCTCTAGAAGCCCAGGCCTGCCCTGGGACAGCAGACAGTGATGGGCCCGGTGGGCCTATCTGAGAAGTCTTGCTAAAAACTAGAACAATCTCCCTGCTAAAACTCAGGGAGGACAAACATACAAAATTCAACCTGAAATAAATACAAAGGCATTAAGTGCTTCTTAATAAATCGAGGGTCCTAATTACTCCTCAAAAGGAGGTAGCAGGACCTTTCTCTGGACCCGGTCACCTTACTTAATGGTCTTTCATGTGAGAGGTCAGAGGTCAGCAGACTGAGCGGGCACCTTCCTGGGCCCAGCTTGCTTCCATTAGCAAGGACAAGACCCAGCCCCTGATACACTCCTCACCTGTACCCTCCATACCTCCCCAGCTTCCGCCAGCAGGGAGGTGGGAAAGGAGAGGAGATCCTCCCCACCCTGAGGGCAGCACTGTCCCTGCCAATGTCCCTGCGCAGACAGGGCCTGTCAGTCTGTCTATGAGGAGGTAGAGACAGGGAAGCAAAGTCACTCAATTAATCAACAGGTCCCCAAGGTCATAGGAGTCAAAGAGGTCGCTGATGCCCTCACCCCCATCCAGGCCCCACAGGTAGTCATCCTGGTCCAAGGGTGGGGAGAAGCTGATCAGAGGGGAGCTGCATGCCAATGTTGGAGACAGGAGCTGGTCCTCAGTCTGCTGCAGGAGTGGGTGTGGTGGCTCCAACATGCTGTCAGTGGCCTCCAAGGGGACCAGGGATGGTGGCGACATCAGCAGGATCTGCTGATGAGTCAGCTCTGGCACTGGAGACAAACAGACAAAGGTCATGGCTGGCCCTGGTGTCCGAGCCATGAAAAAAATTTTGTGCATCAGAAGGCTGGGCGTGGTGGCTCAAGCCTGTAATTCCAGCACTCTGGGAGGCCAAGGCAGGAGGATTACCCTAGTCCAGGGCTTCAGACCTCAGCACACAAAGACAGGCTTCCTGTTCTCTAGACAACTGCACTCTTGTCCTTTCTTGTCAACCTGCCCCCCCCCCAGTGGCACAGGAACACCCTCCCTTTCCTGGCACCAACTCCAGTAATCCCCTCATTTTCCCACTTTCTCCCCTCTCCTCCCACAGTGGGTGGGCATTCTGCTCTCAAAATCTGCCCTCAGCTTCTACACCCAATATTTTTTTTTTTTTTTTGAGTTGGGAGTCTCATTCTGTCACCCAGACTGGAGTGCAGTGGTCGCTCCCGGGCACCGCAGTCTCAACCTGCTGGGCTCCGGCGATCCTTCCACCTCAGCCTTCCAAGTAGCTGGAACTACAGGCGCGCACTACCACGCCCGGCTAGTTTTTGATTTATTGTAGAGACGAGGTCTTGCCAAGTTGCCCAGGCGGGTCATGAACCTGCGGGCTCAGGCAATCCACTCAACTCAGCCTCCCAAAGGCGCGGGACTACAGGCTGAGCCACTGAGCCCGGCTTACACCCAATCTTAACCCCTTCAGCTTCAAGGCTCTTGCACCTGAAACTATTTCTTCTGTTTTCTGTATCATCCATTTCTCTCACTCCAGATCACTCCCATCAACACACAGACATACTCTAATGACTCTTATCTTGGTTTTTTTTAGTTGGAGTCTCACTCTGTCACCCACACTCAAGGCCACCCCAGCATCGACCTGCTGGGCTCCGACAATTCTTCCGCCTCAGCCTTCCAAGTCACTGGAACTATAGACGTGTGCTACCACGCCCAGCTAATTTTTTGATTTATTTAGAGTCAAGGTCTCACCATGTTGCCCAGGTTGGTCTCGAACCTGCAGGCTCAGGCAATACTCTGACCTCGGCCTCCCAAAGTGCTGGGATTACAAGCTTGAGCCACCACGCCCGGCCGCGACTCTATCTTTAAAAAGTATCCTCAGCCAGGCTCGGTGGCTCAGCCTGTAATCCTACGCCTTTGGGAGGCTGAGGTGAGTGAATTGCCTGAGCCCGTGGGTTCAAGACTCACCTGGGCAGCGAGACCTCATCTCGACAATAAATTAAAAAAAAAATCAGCCGGGCATGGTAGCGCATGCCTGTAATTCCAGCTA
>NW_007249716.1:231086-248307 GCF_000164805.1 Carlito syrichta | reverse complement strand
CCAGTCTGGGCGACGGAGTGAGACTCCAACTCAAAAAATAAAAATAAAAATAAATAAAAAGTATCCTCCCCTTCAGGACAGGCCTTTCAACAAATGGTGCTGGGAAAACTGGATGTCCATATGCAGAAGAATGAACGTGGACCCTTATCTAATACTGCATACAAACATTAATTCAAAATGGGTTAAAGACCTAAATGTAAGACATTAAACTATAAATCTCTTGGGAGAAAACAGAGAGTAAAAGCTCCATGACATTGGATTTGGCAATGATTTCTTGGATATGACACCAAAGGCATAAGCAACAAAAGAAAGAAATCAACAAATTGGACTTTATGGAAGTTAAAAAATATTTTGCATCAGAAGGCTGGGCATGGTGGCTCAAGCCTGTAATTCCAGCACTTTGGGAGGTCGAGGCGAGAGGATTACCTTAGCCTAGGGCTTCGAGACCAGCCTGGGCAACTTGGTGAGACCTCATCTCTACAATAAATTTTAAACAATTAGCCAGGCGTGGTAGCGTGTGCCTGTAGTTCCAGCTACTTGGAAGGCTGAGGCAGAAGGATCCCCTGAGCCCAGCAGGTTGAGGCTGCAGTGGCTGTGAGCATGCCACTGCACTCCAGCCTGGGTGACGAGTGAGACTCCGACTCAAAAAAAAAAAAAAAAAAACTAAAACAAAGAAGCAATTCAAGTGTTCACTGATAGATGAGTGGATAAGAAAACTGTGGTATATCCACCCAACGGAATATTATTCAATCTTAAAAAGGAAGTAAATTCTGATATATGCGGCAACATAGACAAACCTTGAGGACATTAAGCTAGGTGAAATAAGCCAGTCACAAAAAGATGAATACTGTGCGAGTCCATTTATATGAGATATCTAGAACAGAGATAGAAAGTAGAGTGGTGGCTGTCAAGGCCCAGGGGAGTCAGAATGAGAAGTCATTGTTTCATGCAGAGTTTCAGTTTTACAATATGAGTCATGGGGATGGATGGTGGTGATGGCTGCACATTATGAGTGTATTTGATAACACTGAACTGTACACTCAAAAATAGTTCAGATAGAACATTTTCATTTTGTGTATTTTTTTTTTTTACTACACTTTTAAAAAAGAATACCTGACCTCATGACCCTTTCCAAATACTGGCCCCTTTTACTGTTCCTTTTGTAGTTTACTTTCTTTTTTTTATTTAATTCTTAATTTTATTTTTTTGAGTCAGAGTCTCACTCTGTCACCCAGGCTGGAGTTCCATGGCACGCTCACGGCCGCCCCAGCATCGAACTGCTGGGTTCAGGCGATCCTTCCTCCTTAGCCTTCCAAGTAGTCAGAACTACAGGCATGCACTACCAAGCCTGGCTAATTTTTTGATATATTGTAGAGATGATGTCTCACCAAGTTTCCCAGACTGGTCTCGAACCCCTGATTTCAGGCAGTCCTCTCACTTCGGCCTCCCAAAGTGCTGGGATTACAGACTTGAGCCACCGCGCCCAGTCTGTTTTTATTTTATTTTATTTTAAAGCTGTGGGGTACAATTCAGGATGTAGCGAGCTTTCTCCAGAGTTGCCTAAGCTTGTTTCTCTACTTCCTCACTACTATCCACTCTTCAACCCACTCCAGTCTGATGAGGGCACCTGTCCCCGACCATGCCACTGAGCCAGTGACCTCTGTGTTGCTAAATCCACTGGTCACTTCTCTGGGCTCATGTCATTGGATCTTTCGGCAGCACATGACACAGTTTTCAAGCCCTTCTGGAAAATCTCCACTTGGCTTCAGATGCAGAAACTTTCCTGGGTTTTTACCTATCTCTTTGGCTACTTCTCTTTGCCCTCCTTTGCTAGACACTCCTCTTCCCAACTTCTAAACTCTGAAGGCCCCTGGGCTCCCCCTCAGACTCTCCTCTCCTCTAGCTGCCCTCCTTCCCAGGCGATCTCAGCCAGCCCTGTGGCTTTAACTCCCTCTCTAGACCTGCTGCTTCCAAGTGGACACCTCTGGCGTGGCCCTCACCCCGAGCCCTGAGTCTAACACAACTGTCCTGTAACATCTCTATGTGGACAGCTCACGGACAGCAGAACTTAGCACATCAAAATCAAACTCCTGGTTCTCCCCTTAACCCATGTGTCCACTAGTGTTCCTCCACTGCAGTTAATGAGCCGCCAGCCATCCGGTGTCCAAGCCCAAAGGCCCAAAACTCATTCACAATCCTGCCATTTCCCCTGCATCGAGTCCAGTAACCGGACCGGGAGCAAGTATGGCCATCTCCGCAATGAAATGAATTCTCCAGGTTGCCCATTTTTCTTGGGTTCTATTGCTGTGACCCTGGCCCTAGCCCTGTCCTGTCACCCAGGTCATGCCTCACCCATCACCTTGCTTTGACTCTTGCCCCTTGCAGTCTGTGCTTTAATTTGAAAGCCTTAGTAGCTCATTGTAAGCTTATTGGCTTGGAATAAAATCCATGTTCTGTCTAGGATTGAGACAGTCCTGTGTTGTCAGGCCCCTGCCTGTCTTCCTGCCATTGCTCCCACCTTCCTCCTGCAGCTTACCCTCAACCTTTCTGACCACACAGGCCATCGGTCAGCCTCCATCACTCCAAGCTCATTCCCTCTTAGAGGCAAGTCAGTGATTTCCTACCCAAGGATGTGAACTAGGACGCTGAAAATCACCTGCAAAACACATCCCGATGCTCAGAATCCTGCCCTTTGAGTCATTCCCTAGACCCCAACCCAGCATTGTTTTGAAAACACAGCTGTGCTGGTGTGCCAGACCGCCTGATCAACCATGGGCTGCATGACTTCCTGGTCAGACTGGCTGTGGAACAGTGGGCAAGTGACTCTGTGTCTACGAGCCTCCATTTTCTCACCTTTACAAGGGGATTCCCGGGCGCGATGGCTCATACTTGTAATCCCAGCACTTTGGGAGGCAGAGGTGAGAGAACGATCTGAGCCCAGGAGTTCAAGACCAGCCTGGGCGACATGGCAAGACCTCATCTCTACATCAGAAAAATTAGCTGGGTGTGGTGGTGCACACCTGTATTTCCAGCTACTTGGAAGGCTGAGGTGGAAGGATTGCTGGAGCCCAGGAGGTCGAGGATGCAGTAGCCATGAGCATGAAACTGCACTCTAGTCTGGGTAACAGAGTGAGACTCCCGACTCAATAAATAAATAAGAGAGGTGATAATCCTAACTCAAAGGACTGCTGAGAGGGTTACATAAGTGCATGTAAAGACATCCCGGTCTGCAGAAATCCCACGTTGAGTCTGCATGCTGCCTTTGTTAACAATGAAAATGGCTCCCGTTTTCCAAGGTCTGGGAGGAGGGGTGCTCCACTACCAAGGCGAGGCATGTTCAACATCCTTGGACACTCAAGCGGCCCCGAGGGAGGCAATGCTGTGACCCCTACTGACAGATAAGAAAACTGGGGCCCCAAGTCCATTAAACACGTTTAAATGGGAAAAAAATCTGTTGGCTGGGCGCCGTAGCTCAAGTCTATAACCCCAGCACTTTGGGAGGCCAAGGTGAGAGGACTGCTAGAGTCCAGGGGTTCGAGACCAGCCTAGGCAACTTGGTGAGACCTCATCTCCACAATAAATAAAAAATTAGCTGGGTGTGGTGGCACGTGCCTATGCTTCCAGCTACTTAGAAGGCTGAAGTGGAAGGATCGCCTGAGCCCAGTGGGTAGAGGTTGCAGTGGCCGGGAGCGTGCCACGGCACTCCAGCCTGGGCGACAGAGTGAGACTCCAACTCAAAAAAAAAAAAAAAAAAATGCTTAGCACATGGTGTTACATCAAGAGACCTGGTTGGGAAGCGAGGAGGACACAGGCTGGGACCCTGGCCCCATCTCACCAGCTGCAGGACCTGGGGCCTCAATTTTCTCATGAGAAAAAATAAGAACCCGCCTCACTGAGTTGCTGGAACAAGTAACTGATCAAACACGTGAGAATCTCTACTGGGGCTGGACTTTGCTCTCGTTCTCCTGCTGCTGGTCACGTCCAGGATAGAACTCCTTGTGAAATTTCTGCCTTTCCACTGGAGTCTGAATGGTTCTTACTGGTTTTCTATCTCTAAAATCACCCCAAGCCCAGTATAGTAGGTGTTCCATTCACATAAACTTTTCAAAAATCACATTCTTGCTATACCATTTCCTGTAACCCACTCAATATTTACAAGGACATTTTAAGTGTCCCTATCTTAGAGATGTGAGAACTGAGGCTCAGAGAGGTTAAAGGGACTCACCCACAGTCACCAAGTCACTAAGAGGTGAGGTCCAGGCTTGAATCTAAGTCTCCCCACTGCAAATCCTGTGCCATTAGCTACATTTAGATTTGCCTTAGGATGCCAGAACCCAGAGGGATGTTAGAGGTGATTCTTGCTCAAACTCCTTCCATTACACATGAGGAAAGCTGAGGCCGCAAAAGGCTAGCAATTCCCCTGGTGATGACAGAACCAGGGCCAGGACCCAGGTCCCAAGACTGCAGTGGCTTCTTCTCTGGATGTGGCTTCTGGTGCTCAGATCCCAGAACAACTTACTTCAGGCCGTGTGTGTGTGTGTGTGTGTGTGTGTGTGTGTGTTTACCTTCAGGGAAACTCCCTCCTACTCCTTTCAGCAGGGACGACAGCACCAGTCCGAGGCCATGTGTGGCAAGGATGGAAGGAGCAGCTGTGATACAAGAGCTGGCTTCCGGGCTGGCCCCACCAGTAGTGCTCTGTAAGCCGCTACTCCTCTCTGGGCCTCAGACTCTTGATGGATAAAACTGAGGTAAAAACGTTGCTCTTGCTTATGCTGTGGGGTCTCAGAGGGCAAATGGAGTGAGGTGCTTCTAACTTTGGAGCACTGTGCACATATTGACAGTTGAGTGAGGAGGCAGAGGAAGAGGAGGAGGGACAAAAGGGTGGGGCACAAGTCTGGAATAGGAGATAGGTACCGGGGAGGTGCCCAGAGGGACAGATGGCTGGCACATGGTGAAGTCCTGGTCCCTAGATGAGGCCGACAGACAGACACAAGGAGAAATCACTAGAGAAGAGTTGGGAGCCTGGGCTCTTGGCCCAGCTCTGCCATCAACTTGCTGTGTGACCTTAGGGATGCCTCTTGCCTTCTCTGGGCCTCAGTTTATTCATGTGCGAAAAGAAGTTTTGAATGAGATGAGGGGACAGCTCTCATGTAAAGGGCCAGAGAGTATTTTAGGCTTTGTGGGACACTTGTGGTCTCTCTCACAAAGTAATCTTTTTCTTTCCCCTCACAACTCTTTAAAAATGTAAAAACCATCCTTAGTTCATGGGTCATATAAAAACAGGCCAGGTTTGGCCTGTAGACAATAGTTTGCCAACCTCTGAGTTACAGAAATGGAAATACACCCTGTGTTCTGCTGCATCCCTGCCAAGCCTCTCCCACCAGGCCAGTTCTAGCTGTGTATTTAAACACAACAAACTGCTGCAAAAAAACCCAAAAAGTGTAACACTGGCCTGCACAGCCTTGAAGAATCCTGCGGCCTAACCTGAGGTGTGATCCTAGTAGGGGCAGAAACCACTGGGAGGATCCTCCATTTCTACTCCCACCCTCCTTGGGAAGCTCTCAGGGACTTCTGCCTCTTTGCTCCCAGGCAACTTCCCCACACAACCTCCCATCAGGTGTAGCCACTTATAGCTGTATCATCCACCACCCAGCCAGGGGTAAGCCCTTGAACCAGGAGCCTCTTCCTTTATTTTGTGCCCTATGGAGGGAGCACTGGGTTAGTAGTGTGTGGACCAAAGTTCCAAGCATAGCTCTGTTACCTCCCAGCTGGGAGACCTTGGGTAAATTACATCACCTTGCTGCCTCAGTTTATTTATCTCTAAATTGGGAACAATAAAATCTACCTCAAGAATTGCTATGAGAAGTAATGTGATATTGGATGTACCTGGCACACAGTCACAGTTCAAAAAAACCTGTTATTATCTCCTGAGAAAGTCTTGAGCACGCCTCAAAAACCATGTAGTTTTCACTTACTGTGGGCTTACTGAGTGCCAGGAGTTTTGCCATTAGTGTCATAGAAGTAGCAGTACCAGTGGTCATGGCAGTGATGCCAATAGTAGCTAACAGTGCCAAACACTGCTCTAGGGCATTACCCATATTAATTCATTAATCTGCAGGGTATAGTGGCTCACTCCTATAATACCAGCATTTTGTGAGGCAGAGGTGAGAGGACTGCCTGAGCTCAGGGATTTGAGACCAGTTTGGACAACTTGGCCAGGCCTCATCTCTACAATAAAATCAAAACATTAGCTGGGTATGGTGGTGCATGCCTGTAGTTCCAGTTACTTGGAAGGCTGAGGCAGAAAGATCACTTGAGCCCAGCAGGTCGAGGCTGCGGTGGTTGTAAGCATGCCATTGCACTCCACCCTGGGTGACAAAGTGAGACTCCAACTCAAAAAAAAAACAAAAACATCCCAATCCTTACAACAACCTATGACCCCATGAGCTTCTATGCCCAACTCACAGACGAGAAAATGGAGGCAAAGAGAGGTTAAGTGACTTGTCCAAGATCACACAGCTGGTAAGTGCCCTCCTATGCATTAGCCTCCCTAGGGAGGCTTAATAAAGCATCAAGTACAAGGTACATGTGTAGGGGAAAACTGAACCCCCAGCTGCTAGGTAGACAGGAGGTCTCCAACAAACACTGATGTGGAAGAGAAAACCAAAGCCAGTCGCTCTCCCCACCTCTTGTCCCTCTGGACAGAGGACTCTACCTGAGGATGCTGTGGGTTCCATGATCCCAGGGTCAGTGTTGCTGCTGGGCTGGGTGGAGTCAGGGCTGGGACTGAGAATGGCGGTGGAGGGGAAGGGCTCCTCGGAAGGACTGTCTGGCTCCTGCACCTCCTCTGGGCACAGGTAGACCTCAATGGGCCCTTGGGTGCTCTTGAGATATATTTGCAGGTTCTCCTGGAGGAGGAAGAGAAGCCAGGTCATGGGTCTGGGCATCTGAACACATACCCGTGGGTCAATGTGTACAGATGGACATATGTGGTTGCCACCGTCCGTATGAGCAAGTTTAGCTCCTAAGCTGGGTACTGAGGCCTGCTCCATCGGCCTAGGGTGGATATCCACTGTTTCTGCCATCTGGGCTCCAAGGCCCCTTCTTTCAGGAAGAACATCTTGATTTTCCTTTGGGAAATCACTCCTCTCCACTCTCGGGTACATTTGCTGGACTTGTGGGAAATGGAAGCTCCCTTCCCACTGGGTTTATTGAACTGGTGTCATAAAAGCTATCGCTTGGCCGGGCTTGGTGGCTCAGCCTGTAATCCCGCGCCTTGGGAGGCCAAGGTGAGTGAATTGCCTGAGCCCGCGGGTTCGAGACCCGCCTGGGCAACTTGGCGAGAACTCATCTCTACAATAAATCAAAAAATTAGCTGGGCGTGGTAGCGTACACCTGTAGTTCCAGCTACTTGGAAGGCTGAGGCGGAAGGATCGCCGGAGCCCAGCAGGTCAAGGCTGCGGTGGCCGGGAGCAGCCACTGCACTCCAGTCTGGGTGGCAGAGTGAGACTCCAACTCAAAAAAAAAAAGCTATCGCTGGCTGGGCCCAGTGCCTCGTGCCAGTAATCCTAGCACTTTGGGAGGCTGAGGTGGGAGAATCACTGGAGCCCAGGAGGTCGAGGCTGCAGTGAGCTGTGATCATGCCACCGCACTCCAGCCTGGGTGACAGATGAATCTAACAGACAAAACAGAATGTAACTGTGTCATTATGCCAAATATATCCCAGTGAATAGAGATTAAGTGTGATGGAAAAGCACAGGTGGTTATAAAGTCTGGGGGTAATCAGGGAAGGCTTCCTTGAGGAAGTGACATTTGAGTTGAGACCTACAGGATGAATAGCAGTAAACCAGGGAGAGAAAGGGAAGAGCATTTCAGCTGGGAGAACAGCAGGTGTGAAGGTCTTTCCCAAGGAATGAGTTTAGTGTGCTGGGGAAACTGCGGACAGGTCAGTGTGACCAAAGCAAAGACAGATGGGACAGTATGGGAGAAAAGATGGAGGTCAGCTGGGGTCACAGCACCTAAGGCCTCATGGGAAGTGCTAAGAATTTTGGACTTTAACCTGGGAGAGCTTGATCAGCATGAAAGGATTTTCATGAGTGCTAACATCGTTGTGTATGGACACGTATAGGCTGCATCACGCAGGAACCCAGGGTTGGTGGGATGCAGAAAGAAGCCAGGAACAGAGATTTTCTCAGGCCAGGACTCAGTCTCTGTGGCTTTTTCCAGCTTCTGCCACTTCTGCCCAAGCCTGAAGGTCACCATTATAGCCACAAACACCAGAACAGACCTGAGAAGCTCGGGGCTGGACAGTGCCGAGACCAGAGTCTACAGAGCCGCCAGGGCCCCCCAACCCTGCTCCCCACCAAATGCTTCCCCTCACCTCAGTCCTGTCAGGCACTTCCAGTCTCGTCTGCGGAGGGGCCTTGACAGCGATCACCGTCTGTTCCTTAAAGTTGCCAACAGCACGGATATCCTGGTAAGTCACATAGGCCAGTGTAGGGGCAGAAGAGTCAAGAAAAGTGACTGGTCAAACTTCAAACCACCAGCCTGCAAAGCAGGGCTGTTACAACCTCTCCTAGGCCTCTGAACATCACTTTCCCACTCCTTGTAGAGCTGAGAAATAATGAAAATCAACCAGGTACAGTGGCTCGTGCCTGTAATCCCAGCGCTTTGGGAGGCTGAGGAGGATGGACTGCTTGAGGCCAGGAGTCTGAGATCAACTGTTTCTATCAATTTGTCAAAAGAAAAGAAACAACTAAAATCTATAACTTGTTCTTTTAATCTCACAAGCTACCTTGGATCCCTTTAGAAAGCCAGTAGGGGTATAAATTATTTTAAAATGCTACCTTATATCAACTTTTTATGTAAAGGCTTCATCTCAGATCATTAGCTCTGAGAAGGCAGGGAAGCATTTTATTTTTTTACATTTCTCACAGTGCCTAGCATCCTTCCAAAACTACAAGGTCAGATCCAAAAACCAATTAGACATGAAACCATTTGGAAAAATACACACAAGAACCCTAGCAAAGTCCATGCTCTTTGACCTCATCATTTCAATCCTAGAAATCCAACCGAGAGAAATAAGTGAAAATATGGGAAAATGTTCTCCATACAAAGATATTCATTGCTACTATCCTTATAAAAGCAGAAATCTAGACTCAATTTAGCTAGCTATATAGGCCTTATCAACAAACCAGAGTGTAGTCTGAGTAGGACAGCCTCAAACCATTTTAAATATGAGTTTGAACCATACAAAGCTGTTTGTTTATAGGTAAAAAGTAGTTGAATATCAGCAATTTCATGTGGGTCAGCCACATAGGAAGGTTATATAACATAGAAAAATGTCTGTGGTACCCAGGCATGGTGGCTCACACCTATAATCCCAGCACTTTGGGAGGCAGAGGCGAGCAGATTGCTTGAGTCCAGGTGTTGGAGACCAGCCTGGGCAACTTAGCGAGACTTCGCCTCTACAACAAATCCAAAAATTAGCAGGGCATGGTAGCGTGCGCTTGTAGTTCCAGCTACTTGGAAGACTGAAGGGGAAGGATCACCTGAGCCCAGGGTGGCTATAAGCGTGCCACTGCATTCCAGCCTGGGTGACAGACCGAGATTCCAACTCAAAAGAAAAAAGTCTGTGGTGATATATTAAGTAGAGAAAAGTGGAAACATAAAAAATGTTATGTTCAGCAGGTACATAGTTATAAGTAGCACATACCCTGTGCACAGGTAAGGAACAATGGCTGGCTGGGCTCAGGGGCTGAGCCTGTAATCCCAGTACTTTGGGAGGCCGAGGTAAGTGGATTGCCTAAGCCTGCAGGTTCGAGACCAGCCTGGGCAACTTGGCGAGTCCTCATATCTACAATAAATAAAAAATTAGCTGGGTGTGGTAGCATGCGCCTGTAGTTCCGGCTACTTGGAAGCCTGAGGCAGAAGGATCAACAGAGCCCAGCAGGTCGACGCTGGGGTGGCTGTGAGTGTGTGCCACTGCACTCCAGCCTGGGCAACAGAGTAAGACTCCAACTCAAAAAAAAAAAAAAAAAAAAGGAACAATGCTATGTTAAGATGGCAGCTCATTATTTATCTTTTTCTCCATTTTCCAGATTTAAAGAAATGTACCTGGTTCGTTTTTAATAGTGTGAAAGAAACTTTAACAGACTAAAGAGGAAAAGCAAGCCGGGCTCGGTGGCTCAGCCTGTAATCCCGCGCCTTTGGGAGGCTGAGGTGAGTGAATTGCCTGAGCCCACGGGTTCGAGACCCGCCTGGGCAACTTGGTGAGACCTCATCTCTACAATAAATCAAAAAATTAGCCGGGCATGGTAGCACGTGCCTGTAGCTCCAGCTACTCGGAAGGCTGAGGCGGAAGGATCGCCGGAGCCCAGCAGGTTGAGGCTGCGGTGGCCAGGAGCATGCCACTGCCCTCCAGCCTGGGTGACAGAGTGAGACTCCAACTCAAAAAAAAAAGAGGAAAAGCAGCCAGGTATAGTGGCTCATGCCTATAATCCCAGCACTTTGGGAGGCCAAGGTGGGAGGACTGCTTGAGCCTAGGAGTTTGAGATCAGTCTGGACAACATAACAAGACGTTGTCTCTATACAAATGAAAAAAAAAAATTAGCCAGGCATGGTGGCGCACACCTATAGTCCCAGCTACTCAGGAGGCTGAGGCGGAAGGATTGTTTAAGCCCAAGAGCTCAAGGCTGCAGTGAGCCATGATGGCACCACTGCACTCCAGCCTGGGTGAGAGTGAAACCCCAACTCAGAAAAAAAAGAGAAAAAAACCACAGAGGAGCCGGACTTGGTGGCTCAGCCTGTAATCCCACACTTTAGGAGGCTGAGGTGAGTGAATTGCCTAAGCCCGCAGGTTCAAGACCCGCCTGGGCAACTTGGCAAGACCTCATCTCTACAATAAACCAAAAAAATTAGCCGGGCGTGATAGCGTGTGCCTGTAGTTCCAGCTACTTGGAAGGCTGAGGCGGAAGGATCGCCTGAGCCCAGCAGGTTGAGGCTGTGGTGGCCAAGAGCGTGCCACTGCACTCCGGTCTGGGCAATAGAGTGAGACTCCAACTCAAAAAAAAAAAAACCAAAACACAGAGGAAGGAAGCAATATAGGTGCCAGACGCTTAAGGGGTTTCATCACTAGCCATTCTAGGCCTTATCAATAGCCATTCTAGGCCCTATCAATAAACCAGAAACTAGTCTGAGTAGGACAGCCCCAAACCATTTCAATTATGAGGTTGGATCATATGAAATTGCTTGTTTATCGGTAACAAGTGGTTGAGAAAGTGGTAGTCCCTGTAGGAAGTACAGAATCGACTCAGGACGGATATAAACATGCCACAGGCCCCAGTCCCCTGACCCTTCCCTCCACCACGAGGATATCTCTTGTTGGCCTTGTCCTCAGTCAGGTGCTTGAAGCTCAGCGAGCAGCTCTGGATGAGCTGGTCCAGGGTCTGCTCTGTGTTCATCAGCTCCTTCAGCTCCTGCCCCAGCTGTTGCTGCTTCCCGGGTCGACTGGGATCTTCAAACATTCCCCTGCCTCTGGGAACAGAGCAGCCCCCCAGTGTCAGTCCTAGTCCACCTCCAGCGGCCCCAGCCCCGGTGCTGCTGTGCAAAGCTGCACAGATGGTGTGGGTGAAACTCCGGAAAGAGGCCACTCAAGTGAGGGTGTCCCCGGGGTTGTGCAGATCAGGGGACGTGCCTAGGTCCCAGGGAGCTGCCAGGGATTGGAACTTGAGGCTTGGAGGTTGGGCCAGGGAGAAGACAGAAGTCAAGGTCTGAACTCCACTTTTGGGGGCTCTCAACTCTGTTCATCTCAATGCCTCAGCCTCCTTCCAAACAGCAGGGAACTAAAGTAACCTCAACCCTGACTCTCCACCTGGGTTCTCTCAGGGTTTATGCCAGTCAGGGGCTGTAGGACAGCTCTTTAAGACTTTGCAGCCTGGGCACGGTGGCTCAAGCCTGTAACCCTAGCACTCTGGGAGGCCGAGGCGCAAGGATTGGCTGAACCCACAGGTTGGAGACCAGCCTGGGAAACTTGGTGAGACCTCGTTTCTACAATAAATAAAAAAAAGGGCGGGGTAGTGCATGCCTGTGGTTCCAGCTACTTGGAAGGCTGAGACGGAAGGATCATCTGAGCCCAGCAGGTTGAGGCTGCGGTGGCCATGAGCGTGCCACTGCACTCCAGTCTGGGCGACAGTAAGACTCTGACTCAAAAAAAAAAAAAAAAAGACCTTGCCAAAGTGGGCAGAGTGAGGAGGCTGGAATGCTCATATCTCAGATCTGAAGGGGCCGGGTTACTCCTTCTCAGTTCTCAGGGGACTTCCCTAAGCAAGAAAAGGGCGAGTTTGGGATCCCTGACTCAAGAGGAAGAACCTGGGGTCGTCTTAGGCCTTTCCACCTCCTAGAAATCGTTCTCCTCCCTGACCCGCGGCGCCATGACTCCAGCAGGCCCACCTGTGCTTCCACCGGCACCGCCAATGCCTTGGCTCCGCCCCCAGAGCAAAGGCCCATTGGCTGTGGCTCGTGGCCCACCCCCAGCGCTTGTGCCCATTGGATGTGCCTCCCAGCCCCGCCCCCGGCATGCACAGCCACTGGCTCTTGCCCCTGGCACAAGCACCCTTTGGACGGTGCGCCGGGCAGCCCAGGCACTCACACCCACTGGATGTTGTTCTTGGCCTTCTTGCGGATGAGCTGGATGCCCTCCAGCACGTTGGTGATGTCATAGATGCGCCGCTTCTGCACATCCAGCACCTCGGCGGCCCAGTTCAGGTCCAGGACCCCGTCCTCCGACTCGCTCAGGAGGTAAATGAACTTCTTGGTGAGCAGTCCCAGCGACGTGTCATACCGAGTCTTCTCCCCAGGGGACTTGGGGGCTGAGGAAGAAAGAGGCCCAGTCGCAGATCGGGGAGGGCCAGCCCAGGGAACCTCCGCCATTGGCCTGCACCCCTTAAGTACCACCTTTCGCCATCCACCATCCACTTTCCAGTTTACAGAGCACTGTGAGGCAGGGGGGTCATCGCCATCGTCCAGACAGGGAACCACACGCCTCAGAGGGAAGGTGACTTGTTTAAGGCCTCACAGCCAGGGGCCAGTGTCAGGACTGGAAGCCAAGTGTCCTCACTCCAGGATCAGGGCACCTTTCCACCACAGCTTAGAGCAGCCACACCACCACCCGCAATATAACAACTGCTCCCATGGGCAGGTTATTGTTCTAAGTGCTTTCCACGTGCTAACACATTTGATCCTTACAACACCCTGTGAGGTTGGTGTATAACTATCCCCATTTTATAGATGGGAATACTGAGGCACAGACAGGTTAAGTGACGTTCTCAGCTCACTCAGCAAGACAGTGGCAAAGCTGGGATTCAAACCCAGGCAGTTTGGCTCCAGTCTTCTTTCTCAACTATTACCCTATCCTACCACTTATATGTCAGGAATTTGGAATTAGGGTTGGCAGAGAATGATAAGCCTAGATTTGAGAACATTTTTACACACACGCTTGCTTTTTCTTTCCATGTGTAGCCCAGTGATAATCTGAGAAGAATCCGTCCTATGGTATCACACAGGGTAGGTTAATGAAAAAGGTCCCTTTCTCAATGAAGCTGATGTCGAAAGACCATATATCAGCTGCAGCATCTTAAACCATAAGGGGACTTTTGCAATCAAGTGACTTCCAAGGCATAGAGCAAGTCAGTGGTCAAACTAGCTCTAGAACCTAAGTTTTCAAGAGTCTCAGATTCCTCTAGAAGGGGACTTTAGAATCCTTTAATACATAGATGGTAAGCATTTGGCATACAAGCTTCGTTAGGTTTTACACCCATGGCAGACATTACTAATTGATCAGTGTACTTTTTCTTACTAGCCACCGTGAGTAATGAAGAACCCTTCATTCAGTACAATGCTCTGGGCAGCATCTACCAATTAAATGGAGAGGAAACCTTTTTGCCATTCCTGATCTAGCTGTGTCTCCTTTTAAGATAAGACAACTAAGGGTCACAGAAGTGGTCAGTCAGACCAGGGCAAAGCCCTGCCAGGACTCCCAAATTCCTGACCTGTATGCTCCTTACCTAGCCACATGCTGTTTTCATTATGCCTCCAGTCCCTAAATCTAGTGTTCCTTCCAAACACTGTTGCTTAAACTCCTGCCCTAACCAGGAGATTGCCTCAAAATATCAACAAGCAGAAATCCCCTCCAATTTAGCTTAGGAAGGCAATCTGGGAGCCTCTGAATTTTAAAAACCTCTGAGGCAGCAAAGGCTGGATGAATCCAAGCTTCACTTCCCTTCAATCACTTATTTAGTTCTCTCTACATGTGGGAGAGAGACCCTGGCTAGCCCTTGCTCCTCTAAACTGGATTCTCTCTTTTAGGAAAGTTCACATTGGCCAGGCGCAGTGGCTCACATCTGTAATTCTAGCAATTTGGAGGCCAAGGTGGGTGAATTGCTTGAACCCAGGAGTTCCAGAGCAGCCTAGGCAATATAGCGAAACCTTGTCACCACAAAAATAATAATAATTAATAATAATTCATTAAAAATAGCTGGGGGGTCAGGTGTGATGGCTCAAGCCTGTAATCCCAGCACTTTTAGAGGCTGAGGTGAGAGGATTGCCTGAGCCCACGGCTTCATGACCTGCCTAGGCAACTTGGCAAGATCTCATCTCTACAACAAATCAAAAAATTAGCCAGGATGTGGTAGCACGCACCTGTAGTTCCAGCTACCTGGAAGGCTGAGGCAGAAGGATGGCCTGAACCCAGCAGGTCGACACTGGAGTGGCCGTGAGCATGTCACTGCACTCCAGCCTGGGCAACAGAGTGAGACTCCAACTAAAAAAAATAAAATAAAATAAAGAGTAGCTGGGCATGGTGGTGTGTGCCTGTAATCCCAGCTACTCAGGAGCCTGGTGGAGGGATTGCCTGAGCCCAGAAGGTTCAGGCTGTGATTATAATCATGCTACTGCATTCCAGCCTGGGCGACAGAATGGAACCCCAACTCAAAAACAAAGACAAAGTTCACATTGAACTAAATATTAAATTTTTTTTTAATTGTAAGATCCCGTTGAGTGTGCTAGCTCACCCCTATAATCCTAGCTGTTCAAGAGGCGGGAGGATCAGTTGGAGTCAAAAGTTCAAGGCCAGCCTGGGCAATATAGTGGGACTCTGTCTTTAAAAATAATTTTGAAAAACTAGTAAGCTCCCAAATCAAATGTTGGTCATCACATTTAGATCATGAGTGGTGTGTGGTGTGGCAGTAGTGTAAGACTTACATGTCAGGGCTCTAGTCCTGATTTCCACTTGTGAGCTGTGTGACTGTGGGGCAGTCAGTCACTCAAGCTCTCTGAATCTCAAGGTGCCTCATCAGCAAAAGGACAAGTGAGAGAACACACAGGACATTTTTGTAAGACTGAAAGTGACAAATATTATTTATGATGATCTAGCTGCCCTCTGCCCCTCCCCACCTCCAGACATCCCATCAGCACCACTTACTTTTGGGGCTAGGGAGGCCATCCACTCTGATGCCCTTCCCCTTGGGAGTTCGGAATTCAGGGACTGTAGGCCTCCCGACGCCCTCTAAGTCCAGTTTCCTTTTGGCCTTGGAGAAAGCGGGGAGAGAGACGCAGAGTTTGAGAATCATTCCTCTTTAAGCCTTTCCCGACCTGGGGCCACCAGCAGCCACCTTTGTGCCTTGGTTTACCACCAGTCCTGGTGAAAACACTACTGTACTTGGTAAGGAAATATTGGTGACCTGAGCGGTAGTTTTCATGGGAGGAAGTCCTACTATCTCAAGAGCAAATAAAGCTCCCATCCTCTGAGGCCCAGGCACCCTACTGAAGCCAGTCTGGGTTCCTTAACAACAGGCCCCAAGGCTACCTCTATGGGGCTCCCCACCTCTTCCCCTCCCCCCGCACCCAAAGGACCAAACGGGGAGGAAGCAGTGGGTGGGGCCTAAGCCACATCAGGCTGGGGAAAGGCTCCCCTGCTGAAGCAGCTGGCCCTGCCAGACGGCATGCCCATCACCGCGCCACAGCTGGCCCTTATCAGGGCGGGGCCGGGCATCCGCCCAGACCCAGGGGACTTCCTGGCTCAGTGCCACGCCCCAGGGAGGTGCCCACTTTGGGAAGCAGTGCAAACAACCCCCCACCCCATGTTGGGTTCCAGCTCAAGGGCCCCCGGGGCCTCTTGAATAGACCGAATTTGCCACTCTTTCTTTGTAGAGAGGGGCAGACAATTAATCCCTCCCCTGCGTCTTAAGGACAAGCAGCTGAGGCCACCCCGGCTCCTCCTCCCTGTTCCCGCCAAGCTTGAGAAACACCTGCTGGGGAAATCAAACCACAGACCCATCTGCTCGCACTCTGCACCCCATCGCCACCCGGCCCCAGTTAGGCCCAGAGCTGCACTGGCCCAGAAAGGGCCTCTCTCCCGGTTAGGCCTGGGCAGGGGCAGGGCTCGGGTACTGGGGCACAGGTCAGAGACCCATGCTTGAATCTCCAGCTCCTTACAGGCTGACCATGTGGCTTGGGGAAATGTTCCACACCTAGAAGCCTCAGTTTCCTCCTCTATAAAATGGGGCAGGAAATACCTATCTTAAGGGGCTATTGTAAGGATTCAGGCATGAAGTAAACTTCCAAAGAGTTCTCAGTCTGTGGCTCAGCACACAATAGGTATTAAGGAAATGCAGAGGCCCTTCCCTAAAATCTTCCTTGATTCACCCTTCTGGGGGTCACAGAGCCCCTTTCCTTCCTCCTTCCATCTCCCAGTCCCCTAGACACCCCTACCCTGGCAGGGACAGAGAGGCCTATTTTAACACTTGTTGGTGAGGTCATGCTCGGCAGGGCTGAGACTTCTAACCGCTGCTGAGCACAGCTGGGTTGACAGGTGTGGAGGGTGGTGACAGACCTTCCTGCTGTCAGTTCCCCTCCTCCCATTTGTCTCCTCCAGGAAGTCTTCCTGGACTGATTTGAGGAACCCTGCTTGGTTTGAGGAGCCTAGATATAACACTCTTCTCCTCTACTCCTACCCATGCCCAGACGCCATCCAAACACCTCTGGGCTCATTCCTCTTAAAGTCTCTCTCCAATATTTCTTGTCTACCCTCCTAACTGGTGAATCCTAAATTCTAGGAATCTAGTCCCAACCTGTCCCTAGAAAAAGGTGCAGGCAGCCGGGCTCGGTGGCTCAGCCTGTAATCCCGCACTTTGGGAGACTGAGGTGAGTGGATTGCCTGAGCCCG
>NW_007249716.1:226157-230830 GCF_000164805.1 Carlito syrichta | reverse complement strand
GGAGCGGCCACTGCACTCCAGTCTGGGCGACAGAGTGAGACTCCGACTCAAAAAGAAAAAGAAAAAGAAAGAGGTTCAGGCACTTGCCGAGGCCTTCCACACACCCTGAGTCAATCCCTACATTCATCCCCGTGCTGAATCCTCCACACCACTAACCCCCACTGTACAGCCGAGGTCATTGAGGCTTGGTGAGCTCCCAGACCTCTGTCAATCCTGGCCATCGCTGTTCATCCCAGAATTCTTCCTCCCTCCCCCAGAAGGAACACCAGGGACAGGGCGTGGAAGGGAAGATCAGGCCAAGTTCTACCAGGGGCAGAGGTGGGGCAGCCAGGCTCACCCCACCCACACTCCTTCCCCTTGCAGAAAGAACACGCCCGGAAGAACCTCCCAGCCCAGGAAGGACCTTTAACAGAACACTTATGCTGGACCTGTCACATGCTCAACAGTCCTGCCACACCGGGATGGGCCATCGCTCTTGGCAGATGTGACATGGAGTCTCAGAGAGGCTGAGCTGCATGCTCAGGGGCACACAGAAAGCAGAGCTAGGGTTGGAACCCGGGTCTGTCTGACTCCAAAGCTCCATTCATACACACTCCCCTAGGATGCTGGAACAAGGACAGAGGCCCGGCTATGTCCACCTGGCCCATCACTATGCACATAGCCAGCCCTCTCCGTTATCCCAAGAAGCAGCGTGTCCCCCTAAGGACCCTTTTAGGCACTACCTAGAGGAAAGTCAGCCTTTGGATGGGCTGAACCTGAACAGACGTAGAAGAGGACAAGCCCAGGAGGAAGAGGATGAAGGAGAGGCTGAGCACAGGTCTGAGGGTCAGGCTGGCCTGGGTGTGTGTCGAGACGCCCGCCCTTCGTAGCTGGGGAGTCAGCTGGCCTCTTGAGCTGCCTGTAAAATGGGGATAATCCTCTCTACCTCTGCTGAGGATTCAGTGAGGCAGTGTGCCAAAGCGCCCTGCCCCGGAAAGTGCCCCCAGGGGGAAACTACCAGCACTAGAGCATGGGGGAGTGGGAGGTCACCTGCAAAAGGGAAGTTCAAGGGTGAGCTGAAGACAGACAGCAATGGGTGAGGAGAGCAAAGGTCTGTGGCCACACCCAGAGGCCAGCTTGGCTCTAACCTAGACCCTCTCAGGCAGTCCCTTTGGCTGGACCTTAAAGGCCTGGTCAGAATTCAAGCCCAGCCCCTGGGGAAAAGACCATAGCTCCTTCCTCAGATAGCCCCAGAAGCGCAGAGGGTCAGAGGTCTCCAGGCACAATCCCATCATGGGAAGCAAGGTGAGGAAACTGGGGCTCAGAGAAGGGAAAATGACTTGCCCAAGGACACATGGCGAGGAACCAGATCTCTCCAAAACCCTAAGTTACACGGTGGGGGTAGGAGTGAATGTAAGGCGCTGAGCCTGGCTTTCAGCTCCCAGCTCAGCCACTCGGATGCTGGGCAGCCTGGGATTCGCCACCTTGCCTCTCTGAGCCTTCATGTCCTCGTCTGACTTGACTTGTAGGGTTGTTCTTTAAAATGTTTTTCTTTCCTGGTTCTCGGAGGAAATTTGGAAAATAGAGACAAAAGGAAAAGAGACCCGTGCAGAATCCCGTTTCACAGGTTCCTGCAGGGATGAAGCAGAATAGTACTGTGTGCCTGGTCAGCGCCAGGGTTCAGCAAAGGAACATTCTTGAGCCTTCTCCAGAGTGTGGAGAAAGAGCACTGGACAGGGAGCCAGGAGACCTGGGTTCTGTCATCGAACTTGGTGGCCATCCCCGGACAGTGCCTGAGGTCCCATTTTTTTGAGTTGGAGTTTCACTCTGTCGCCCAGACTGGAGTGCAGTGGCCGCTCCCGGCTACCGCAACCTCGACCTGCCGGGCTCCAGCGATCCTTCCGCCTCAGCCTTCCAAGTAGCTGGAACTACAGGCACTTGCTACCATGCCCGGCTAATTGTTTATTTTATTTTAGAGACGAGGTCTCACCAAGTTGCCCAGGTGGGTCTTGAACCCGCAGGCTCAGGCAATCCACTCGCCTCGGCCTCCCAAAGTGCTGGGATTACAGGCTGAGCCACCGAGCCCAGCCCTGAGGTCCCTTTAAACAGCAGCTCCCCAACAAATCCTGCTCACACCGCACTTTGCAGCCTGGCCACAAAGCAAGTGGCCACACCCAGGGTTGGGTTTGGAGATGTTCCAGGTCACACCCTTGTAAAATGAGTAAGCAGAGGGCAGGCCTGCCCACAGGGCTGGGCCCCGGGCATCTGGACACTGACAGGAAAGGAGGTGCTGGGCCTGGCAGACCTTCAGGGAGGTCTGGTGCAAGGAGACCCCACTTCGTGGCTTGTGACTTGGGCAAGTGACTTCACTTCCTTTGCTCAGTTTCCTCATCTGCAAGGTGCCTCATCTTGGGCAGCTTGGCCAAGATAATGGACGTGAAGAGTGACAAGCAGTGCCTGGCACACGCGAGGCGTTCAGTAAGACAGCCATTCTTGCTAAGACCACTGAGCCCCTCCAGGAGGGAGGTCTAAACAGATGCACTCAGGCTCCTCTGGGAGAGTTCAAAGCAGTTGAAAACCACAGCTGTTACTGAAACTTCCAGGCTGAAAGCAACTAGCCAGAGGAAAAACTGGGCCTGCCACCAAGCCCCCTTCCCTGGGGGCACCCTGCCCCTAAGTCAGGCTGTACTGGGGTCAGTCAAGGGTGCATAGAGAAGATACTAATGGTCACCCTGCCTCGTGGGACAGGCCACTCCACCCCATCTCCCTGTCTGGCCTTAGGTCACATCCCTTTTTTGGTCCTCAGAATCCCCCATAACAAACAGCTATCAATGCTGTCTACTTCACAAACTACAAAAATGTCTTAGGCTATAAAATGTGGAGTATAAGATGCCCGGTCCCAGTTACACTTGGTTGCTTGATCTGCAAATCGGGATAATAGCACTGGACAGGGAGCCAGGAGACCTGGGTTCTATCATCGAACTTGGTGGCCATCCCTGGTGCCTGCTGCCCTCCTAGTTGGAAACTGTGCAGAAGGGTCTCCGGATAGGGTGGAGCTTTGAACATGGGCAAAGCCTGCTTCCGATGGCAGGCAGTGAGGGCTGCCTGCATCCAGCAACAGCTGGGGAGCCATGCCTGCTGACTGGCACAGGTCTGACCGGATGCCTCCGGGGCAGTGGAGGGTGGCCTTAACCCTGTCTCCAAACTTACCACACTCACAACTAAGCAAACCTACAACAGCCTCATCTCCCCTCTCTGGAGTCTGCTTCCAAAAACCAGGACCTAGAGCTAAAAGTGACTGAAATGAGCTAGCCTCACAGCCATCTCGTGCACACATGAATTTTCAAGAAGGGGAGGCCGGGTGTGATGGCTCAAGCCTGTAATCCCAGCACTTTGGGAGGCCGAGGCAAGAGGACTGCCTGAGCCCAGGGGTTTCAGACCAGCCTGGGCAACTTGGTTGAGACTTCATTTCTACAATAAATCAAGAAAAATTAGCTGGGCATGGTGGCTTATGCCTGTAGTTCCAGCTACCTGGAAGGCTGAGGCAGAAGAATCACCAGAGTCCAGGATTTCGAGGCTGTGGTGACCGTGAGCATGCCACTGCACTCCAGCCTGGGTAACAGAGTGAGACTATGATTCAAAAAAAAAAGGGGGGGAAACTGAGGCCCCAACTGAGGCCAAGACTTGGACACACAGGGAATTACTGGCAGGGTCAGGACCAGAAACCAGGCTCCCAACCACCCCCATTCCCCCAGGGCTTTTCCCACTCCACCCCCACCTTAAGGTTGTTTCGATTTACCTGGGCTCCAGAAATTCCACTCCCACAAAACACACCCTGTGCCAAGGTCAGCAGGCAACCTGGTGCCACCACTTTGGGCTGTCTCTGGCAACAAGCTTTGGGTCTTGAGGAGAAACGAGTTGATCTGAACAGAACTCCAGGGGGCCTGCCAGCATTTGTATCCCCTACTGGGCTTGGGGCAAGACCTAGAACAGACCCTTGGGAAGGATTTGGCTGGATGGACAATTTGAACAATTTGTCCAAACCGAACCGGACCTGAGAGACCCAGTAAACCTATCCTCTGTCTTAAAGTCCCACGGTATCCCCAGGCCAAGTCCTTTGCCTGGATGATAGCAGGTGCCCAGGACTTGCTCGTGGGCCAAACCATGAAGTAATGAATGAATGGCCACAGTGCTGGCTGCATGGACTTCCCCAGAGTCACAAAGACACTGGGGATAGTGAGTCGGGTCCCAGACTTCCAATCCCGTGCTCATTTCACTCCACTACAGTGAATGAGATGGCTTTACCCGACGTCGGCAAACGAAGGCGGCTTCTACTCAGCACACCGAGAGCAATGGCTGGTCCTGGAAACTGGAAGCACATCTGCCCCCTCCCCGAAACTCAGCCTGCTCCACCCAAACCGGGCTCAGGAGCCCTCCCTCCTTGCCCACACCTGGAAAAGCAGAGGGGTCCCCAGCATTACCGGCAGCCGGCCGGCCGGCACGCACCGCACCGCTTGGCCCTCGGGTCCGTGGGGCGTGGCGTCGAGGCAGGTGCCCGGCGCCGCTGCGGGAGGCGCCGTCTGCGGGTACAGTGTGGCGTAGAAGGTTGCAGTGGCCGGGCAGAGCCGGGGGCTGCTGAGGCCGGATGGCCACAGCTCGGCGGGGCCCGTCGCGGACACGCCTTTCGGGGGCTG